>NC_030389.2:17181646-17330790 GCF_001625215.2 Daucus carota subsp. sativus
GAGATGTTCGACCCTATTACTAAAATTTAGTATATTCTTTATTATTATTATTACTTTCACTAGTAGTCATAGAGTAAATAAAATATTCAATAATATACATACTGCGATATCTTAAATAGTTAATGCTATGCTTATTACCTTTCAATTGTATATATTTGAATTGTATGATAGTACTCAGATTGAGATTATATGGTAAGTGGATAAGTAAATGATGAAATCATGTTATTACCTGCTAAGTGCTACGTGTTTTTAAAGTTAGAGTGTTATTCTTGATAGTATAATGTATTCAATATGAATTACTTCGTTTTAAGATAAGCGTTATTGTTGTTTGTTGTTTCACATCATTATAGTGTTTAGGTGCCGATGTTGGCGGATATATGGGATATCTTTACTTGTGTTAGATGCCGCATTGTTGGGGACGGGTACTTTTTCTTATGTGTTACTGCAGTCGAGCAGATTTTCTTTATATTAGTATTTATTCGTGTAAAGAGTTTGATTTGATTGATTTGACAAAAAGGTGCTGATTTAGATCACTATATATACCGAATTCCTAAAATCATGCCGAAATTTTCTTTAGAAGAATTATGTCATTTGTCATACATAGATATTTGACAGTATAGATATACTAGTGGATGGAATATGTATGTTTCTTGATTTGTGTGGTTATTGTCTGACTGATATCCAGTGATATATCACTACAATAAAAAAAACAGGACCCACAACCGACGCCAACAAACGGTCGGTTATTCAAAAGAATAAAACGGTCGGTTTTTTTAAACACTAAAACGACGGAAAGAAGCTGGTGGTCGGTTGTAACTGGTCGGTATCGCTATTGGTCGGGTTTTTTTTAAAGACGAACTACCGACGAACGTCGGTCGGTTGCTTTATTTAAGAAAGTCGCTACCTGGGCATGTAGCATGCCATACTGGAGCCACAGTGGACGCCAAGCCCACGTGTATTGTAAACTAAAATCCGACCGGGTCGGCGGTTTTTTCATTTTGACAAAATATGGTCAATCGATTAAGGAATAAATAACCGACCGTATGTGGTCGGTTATAATTCTTTGTTGACCAAAAAGTCAAATTTGTTGGTGGGACATAAAAACCGACCGTCGCGTGGTCGTGTTTTTTTTTTATTTTTAAAATATCTGACCAAAAAGTAAAAGTTTAAAAGTTTTGCTGCCGCTCACTTAAAACCGAAAGGGGGGGGGGTGGTCAGGTATTAAACGTTTGAACAGAAAAGTCCAACTGAAAACAATGACCTTATAACGATCCGCCGTTCGGTCGGTTTCCCATAAACCGGACGACAGGACATGGTCGGTTAACGACCAGAACGCTTGCAGGATTAAAAACCGCCGGTATAACGATCCGATCAGCAAAGATACGACGAGAAAGTAAGCAATCGCGGGTTTTTCTGGGCTTTTTTGAATTGTAACCTATGGTCGGGTATGTATACGTCGGTCAGTTTGTTGTGCAGTGAAATGGTAAGGCGGGTCGGTTGTGTCTTCCGTCGGTCGGTTTTCTGGGTTTTCTATCAAAAAAAAAACTAAATCCTAGCTGTTTCTATATACTTGCTCATTACCTGCTACCACCAATCAACAAATCCAAAATACATAAACATAACACCATATATAACAACAAATGTACCATAACACAATCCAAACATCACACTAAATGTCTACAAGGCAAAACCAAAGCATTAACCCAAATTCCAAATCCTACCTTAAAACAATATTTCAAAAAACACAATATTCAAAGCCAAACTAATCTAATGTAAATCTGCATCGGAAGCAGCTCCATCCGCAGCGTGCCAGTCGTAGCACCGCTCCGGACGAGCAACTAGGCATCCGCTCCCGAAGCCGCACTAGCCTCGCTCCCGAAAGACAGAAAAGCATTGGCACCCGCATCAGCACCAGCTTCGGGTCCCCCCGTTCCTCCTCCGACAGCCTCCCTCTGGATCAGTATAATCCTTCCCGCCTGCGAGTCTGCTTGTCCTTTTCCTAATTGCACAATATGAATAGACAGGACAACCAATAAATAAAAACTAAGCATACTCGATCAATACAAAGTAGATAACAAATATGGAATTCGTACATCTTCACCTTCCTTTCCATTTGGAGGAGTATACCCTCGACCATAGACCCCACAATGTTTACACGCTCCCACCAATCATAGAATTTCCCATGAACCCTTGTACTGTATCGCCGCTGATCGGAGGCTCCTCTAGTGCGGGTTTGCAAAATTCGACCGATCTCTTACTTCATACTTTGTCGACGAAATGAAGGGGGTTCGCACGGACCTCATTGAGCCATTGCGCAACCGACCGAGAGGTACACATTGTGGCGATGGACGGCTTCTTGTCTCTGACCAGGAAAGATTCCACCGCTTCGCCTCTGGTTGAATCCCTTCTGTAACGTGACTGCACCAGAGTCGGAAATAAGTTGACTAGCACAGCTCGGGGAACCAACAAGGTAGTCCTCTCTTAGGCTTTTTGCCTTCGGGAACTCCGGTTTGGCTGAAACAACCAGTCCAAGGGCTCGTCTTCTATCCCCTGTTTGATGTAACCGACCCAGGCCTGCTTTCTAGAATAGAAAGCATCGGTCTACAGAGACAATTGCATTCAAATCAGTACATAAACAACTTAAAAAGTAAAATGGACATTGAAACTGTTAAAAAAAAACCAAAGACAAGCATTTAATTACCACCCGCTATGGCCATGCAACAGCGTGGTTACACGGAGTGCTCGGGATCACTTCCAAACCCTTGTATGCGTCCGGTGTCCATACTTCAAGGCGAGTTGGTTCTTTCCCAGTTCCTTCCTGTTGCATTTCCCTTCCTTACAAAAACATTAACATCCATGCATAACTAATAATAGTGAATAAATCTTAAAAGTGAAATTAGGTGTGTATGATAATAGATATTTATATATACCACTCTCCTTCACATTTAGTTAAAGACCGGGGCACCGGGGCACTATGAACCGCCGCGTCTTGCGGTTCGTAGATCCAACGGATGGAACCAGCAAGTTGCCCTATTCATTTTTCCCACTAATGTAATAAATCCTTCAAAAAAGGTCAGACACATATCCAGGTCCTTTAACACTCAATTTTGGATATCCGCTTGCCTTTGATTTTTGCTCAATATTTGTCTTGAGCTCATCAACGTCCTCTTTATTGTGTTCAGGATAGCTTCTCAATTATATGTTTTGCTTCGGAACCGGCTTTGTTCCTTTTTTGCTTGAAATATAACTACAATTATAAGAAATGAAGATAAATTACATACTATGGTTTAGACTATTTCCACATAATACAATAAATAAAAAAGCATGCATACAAATCACGTGTGAGCATAAGAAGAGTAGCTTACATTAAATTCCTCGACTACGTGTTTTAGCCATTCACCATCATGTTCAAAAATGTCGGTGGAACGTGTAATTCCAACGGCCACCTTTCACGAACAATAGCAAGCAAAGCTTCTTTGCTTGATCATCTTCATATACCAAAATGTGAAAAGAGATTATATGTACAATATATGTATGTCAACAAATTTAAACAAGTGCAAGATCATATAATATATATACAGATAGATAGATATACATATATCTATATATAGTTACTACAAGTAGACTCCTACTGTCCTCCTGAAATGATACTCGGATTGGGTTTGGCGGGACTTTTCCAACAAACCGGCTGAATGGGATCGTTGCCCCTAAAGTATTTAAGTTCTTTAATAAATTTATGTGGATATTTATAAGTATTTCAACACTAAAATCAAAGCTATTAATGCAACCAATTATTCAGAAAATGACTTAGCTAAATGGGAGTCCACAACGGCACATCTTAATATCAAAACTTAGCATCGAAATGAATAATTTAGTATGACGATATTAACAAGCCCTACACATTACCAACTTCTCTCCAACCTCTGCTGCTGACACCTAGAGTATGTGGTCGGTTAGTCCACTGCGATGCTCTTTGTATCATCCGATAATTTCTGTCAAAAAAAAGAAAATTCACCGCACAATCGTTTTTCATAAACCTTAACTCATGTCAAAATCAAGTAATAGGCTACCTTTACTGACTCATCTCCCCGATACTGACCAACATTTTCAAATCCTCAAGTGGAATATCATTGGGCCTATTCGTCAACCTCTCGTCATCAGTTTCATACTATGAGTAGTACTTTGTCTTCATTCGCGATTTGTAAGTCCTCCCAAGATCTATTAATTGTTGAAAATCCCAGTTCTGAGCTCCATTCGGATAAGATAACGGTCCTAAAAATTCAACAAATTAAAACAAATTATTGATTTTATAATGGGCACTAGCTTATGGTTTTTAATTTAAAAACACTATAGAAGTGGTATTTATAAAACGCTTGACAAGTAAGGTATGCAAATCTTAAGTTTGTAGTAATGTGCAATGCAGAGAGGGTGGGAGGAGGTTGGTCGGAAAAAAAATGAGAGACTCATGTGTATTGTGTATGACTATCTAAGTGGTTTAGGCCTGTTCCATGCACTAGTTTATTTTCAAGGTATCATTTCTACATTTGAAATATCCTATTTTAGCACATTTCTTGCGGGCCATTGTTAATACATGTGCAAAAGATATATGTGGCACCGACAGTTAAGGTCTACCACAAATATCTTCCATCTAGCATGTAAAAGGTCGTTTAATATACGACTATATACAAAAAAAAAGGTGAGATTTGATGTGCCGACAATTGTGAAAAGTGTCACATATCTATTGGAAGGTGCTCAATGGGATAGTTTCAACAATATGGTCATGGCTTGGAACCTCGATAAATTCTCTAATATTATAAAATCATTTGTAATTTCTATTAATAGTGTTCATGATATTTCGAATCAACAAACAAATAAGACTTTATAAAGCAATTGAATCTCGAAAGTAGAGGTAAAGGAAATGTATAAACATAGCTCGAAACAATATAGAATGAAAGTAAGTGATTTTCTTATCAAATAGTGGGGGGAAGGAATAAAATCTATCAATTATGTTGTCCTGTGTCTGATAATTACTCATGAACATTAGATTTTTTAAGTGCTATTAAGGTCAATAAAGAAAAGTCAAAGTTATTTTAGTTCCTACAATGCGTACACCACATGCATGAAGCTTAAATGATGAAGTTTCTAATGATGAATGTATTTTCTTTTTCTTTGTTTCCTAACTACATATCACATTCATTGTTAAATAATAGAAAAAATACCATGCATTCTTCAACTCTAATTTCTGATCAACTCATTGAGAAGGTTAAACAATCTAATATTGTTATCCACTAAACACTCATATCATTCAAACTCATTAGAATTTCCTAATTGGACTTCACTAAACACATACACAACAACACCACTATCAAAGTATATATAAAAAATAAAAATTAAATCAAAAACTTACTTAGATTGCCTTAATTTCGTTGCTCCTTCGAAGTTTTCCACTTAAATGCATTCAATTTAAAACACTATAAAGATAATGTTCTCTTTTTCTATTTTTTTTTATAATGGGCACTAGCTTATGGTTTTTATTTTAAAACACTATAGAATGATATATATAAAACGCTCTACAAGTAAGGTATCCAAATCTTAAGTTTGCGGTAATGTGCAATGCAGAGAGGGTGGGAGGAGGTTGGTCGAAAAAAAATAAGGGACTCATATGGGACTCATGTGGATTGTGTATGACTATGTAAGTGTCTAGGGCCCTGTTCCATGCACTAGTTTTTATTTTCAAGATACACTCATGTCTAAAAAAAGTATCATTTCGACATTTGATATATTCCTATTTTTGCATATTTCTTGCTGGCCATTGTCAATAAATGTGCAAAAGATATATGTGGCACCGACAGTTAGAGGTCTACCACAAATATCTTCCATCTAACATGTAAAAGGTCGATTAATATACGACTATATACAAAAAAAAAGTTGAGATTTGTTGTGCCGACAATTGTGAAAAGTGTCACATATGTAGTGGAAGGTGCTCAATGGGATAGTTTCAAAAATATGGTAATGGCTTGGAACCTCAATAAATTCTCTAATATTATAAAATCATTTGTAATTTTTATCAATAGTGTTAATGATATTTGGAAACAACAAACAAGGAAGACTTTATTAAGCAATTGAATCTAGAAAGTAGAGGTAAAAGAAATGTATAAACATAGCTCGAAACAATATAGAATGAAAGTAAGTGATTTTCTTATCAAATTCTGTTGTCAAGTGTTTGAGAATTACTCATGAAACATTAGATTTTTAAGTGCTATTAAGGTCAATAAAGAAAAGTCAAAGTTGTTTTAGTTACTAAAATGGGTACACCACATGCATGAACCTTAAATGATGAAGTTTCTAATGATGAACTGATTTTCTTTTTCTTTGCTTCCCAACTACATATAACATTCATTGTTAAATAAAATAAGAATACCATGCATTCTTCAACTCTAATTTCTGATCAACTCATTTGAGAAAGTTAAACAATCTAATATTGTTATCCACTAAACACTCATATCATTCAAACTCATTAGAATTTCCTAATTGGACTTCACTAAACACATTTATAACACCCACGTTGTACTTTCAAGTCAGTCAGAACAATACCACTATCAAAGTATATATAAAAAATAAAAATTAAATCAAAAACTTACTTAGATTGCGTTAATTTCGTTGCTCCTTCGAAGTTTCCACTTAAATGCATTCAATTTAAAACACTATAAAAATAATGTTCTCTTTTCTAATTTTTATTATAATGGACACTAGCTTATGTTTTTTATTTAAAAACACTACAGAAATGGTATTTATAAAATGCTCTACAAGTAAGGTATCCAAATCTTAAGTTTGCAATGGAGAGAGGGTGGGAGGAGGTTGCTCGAAGAAAAATTAGGGACTCATATGGGACTCATGTGTATTGTGTATGACTATCTAAGTGTCTAAGGCCCTGTTCCATGAACTATTTAATTTTCAAGATCCACTCATGTCTACAGAAAAGAATCATTTCTACATTCGAAATTTTCCTATTTTAGCACATTTCTTGCGCGCCATTGTTAATAAATGTGCAAAAGATATATGTGGCACCGACACTTAGAGGTCTACCACAAATATCTTCCATCTAGCATGTAAAAGGTGGTTTAATATACGACTATATACAAAAGAAAGTTGAGATTTGTTGTGCCGACAATTGTGAAAAGTGTCACATATCTATTGGAAGGTGCTCAATGGGATAGTTTCAACAATATGGTCATGGCTTGGAACCTCGATAAATTCTTTAATATTATAAAATCATTTGTAATTTCTATTAATAGTGTTCATGATATTTCGAACAACAAACAAATAAGACTTTATTAAGCAATTGAATCTCGAAAGTAGAGGTAAAGGAAATGTATAAACATAGCTCGAAACAATATAGAATGAAAGTAAGTGATTTTTCTTATCAAATAGTGGGGGGAAGGAATAAATCTATCAATTATGTTGTCCTGTGTCTGATAATTACTAATGAAACATTAGATTTTTTAAGTGCTATTAAGGTCAATAAAGAAAGTCAAAGTTATTTTAGTTCCTACAATGCGTACACCACATGCATGAAGCTTAATGATGAAGTTTCTAATGATGAATGTATTTTCTTTTTCTTTGTTTCCTAACTACATATCACATTCATTGTTAAATAATAGAAAAATACCATGCATTCTTCAACTCTAATTTCTGATCAACTCATTTGAGAAGGTTAAACATCTAATATTGTTATCCACTAAACACTCATATCATTCAAACTCATTAGAATTTTCCTAATTGGACTTCACTAAACACATATATAATACCCACGTTGTACTTTCAAGTTAGAACAATACCACTATCAAAGTATATATAAAAATAAAAATTAATAAAAAAAATTACTTAGATTGCGTTAATTTAGTCTGCTCCTTCAAAGTTTCCACTTAACTGCATTCAATTTAAAACACTATATAGATAATGTTCTCTTTTTCTAATTTTTTATTATAATGGGCACTAGCTTATGGTTTTTATTTTAAAAACACTGTAGAAATGGTATTTATAAACGCTCTACAAGTAAGGTATCCAAATCTTAAGTTTGCAGTAATGTGCAATGCAGAGAGGGTTGGAGGAGGTTGGTCAAAAGAAATGAGGGACTCATATGGGACTCATGTGTATTGGGTATGACTATCTAAGTGTCTAGGGCATGCACTAGTTTGTTTTAAAGATCCACTCATGTCTACAAAAAAGTATCATTTCTACATTTGAAATATTCCTATTTTAGCACATTTCTTACCGGCCATTGTTAATAAATGTGCAAAAGATATATGTGGCACCGAGAGTTAGAGGTTTACCACAAATATCTTCCATCTAGCATATAAAAGGTCGTTTAATATATGACTATATACAAAAAGAAAGTTGAGATTTGTTGTGCCGACAATTGTGAAAAGTGTCACATATGTAGTGGAAGGTGCTCAATGGGATAGGTTCAATAATATGGTCATGGCTTGGAACCTCGATAAATTCTCTAACATTATAAAATCATTTGTAATTTTTGTTAATAGTGTTCGTGATATTTCGAAACAACAAACAAATAAGACTTTATTAAGCAATTGAATCTCGAAAGTAGAGGTAAAAGAAATGTATAAACATAGCTCGAAACAATATAGAATGAAAGTAAGTGATTTTCTTATTAAATAGTAGGGGGAAGGAATAAAATCTATAAATTATGTTGTCCAGTGTTTGATAATTACTCATGAAACATTAGATTTTTTAAGTGCTATTAAGGTCAATGAAGAAAATTCAAAGTTGTTTTAGTTCCTACAATGGGTACACCACATGCATGAAGCTTAATTGATGAAGTTTCTAATCATGAATTGATTTTCTTTTTCTTTGTTTCCCAACTACATATCACATTCACTGTTAAATAAATAAGAATACCATGCATTCTTCAACTCTAATTTCTCATCAACTCATTTGAGAAAGTTAAACAATCTAATATTGTTATCCACTAAACACTCATATCATTCAAACTCATTAGAATTTCCTAATTTGACTTCACTAAACACATATATAATACCCACGTTGTACTTTCAAGTCAGAACAATACCACTATCAAAGTATATATAAAAAAAAAAAATTAAATCATAAAGTTACTTAGATTGCGTTAATTTAGTCTGCTCCTTTAAAGTTTCCACTTAACTGCATTCAATTTAAAACACTATATAGATAATGTTCTCTTTTCTAATTTTATATTATAATGGGCACTAGCTTATGGTTTTTATTCTAAAAACACTGTAGAAATGGTATTTATAAACGCTCTACAAGTAAGGTATCCAAATCTTAAGTTTGCAGTAATGTGCAATGCAGGGTGGGAGGAGGTTGGTCAAAAAAAATGAGGGACTCATATGGGACTCATGTGTATTGTGTATGACTATCTAAGTGTCTATGGCCCTATTCCATGCACTAGTTTGTTTTCAAGATCCACTCATGTCTACAAAAAAGTATCATTTCTACATTTGAAATATCCCTATTTTAGCACATTTCTTGCCGGCCATTGTTAATAAATGAGCAAAAGATATATGTGGCACCGAGAGTTAGAGGTCTACCACAAATATCTTCCATCTAGCATATTAAAGGTCGTTTAATATACGACTATATACAAAAAGAAAGTTGAGATTTGTTGTGCCGACAATTGTGAAAAGTGTCACATCTGTAGTGAAAGGTGCTTAATGCGATAGTTTCAATAATATGGTCATGGCTTGGAACCTCGATAAATTCTTTAATATTATAAAATCATTTGTAATTTTTATTAATAGTGTTCATGATATTTCGAAACAACAAACAAATAAGACTTTATTAAGCAATTGAATCTCGAAAGTAGAGGTAAAAGAAATGTATAAACATAGCTCGAAACAATATAGAATGAAAGTAGGTGATTTTCTTATTAAATAGTGGGGGGAAGGAATAAAATCTATAAATTATGTTGTCCAGTGTTTGATAATTACTCATGAAATATTAGATTTTTTAAGAGCTATTAAGATCAATAAAAAAAGTCAAAGTTGTTTTAGTTCCTACAATGGGTACACCACATGCATCAAGCTTAATTGATGAAGTTTCTAATCATGAATTCATTTTCTTTTTCTTTGTTTCCCAACTACATATCACAGTCATTTTTAAATAAAATAAGAATACCATGCATTCTTCAACTCTAATTTCTCATCAACTCATTTGAGAAAGTTAAACAATCTAATATTGTTATCCACTAAACACTCATATCATTCAAACTCATTAGAATTTCCTAATTGGACTTCACTAAACACATATATAATACCCACGTTGTACTTTCAAGTCAGAACAATACCACTATCAAAGTATATATAAAAAATAAAAATTAAATCAAAAAATTACTTAGATTGCGTTAATTTAGTCTCCACCTTTAAAGTTTCCACTTAACTGCATTCAATTTAAAACACTATATAGATAATTTTCTCTTTTTCTAATTTTTTATTATAATGGGCACTAGCTTATGGTTTTTATTTTAAAAACACTGTAGAAATGGTATTTATAAACGCTCTACAAGTAAAGTATCCAAATCTTAAGTTTGCAGTAATGTGCAATGCAGAGAGGGTGGGAGGGGTCAAAAAAATGAGGGACTCATATGGGACTCATGTGTATTGTGTATGACCATCTAAGTGTCTATGGCCCTATTCCATGCACTTGTTTGTTTTCAAGATCCACTCATGTCTACAAAAAGTATCATTTCTACATTTGAAATATTCCTATTTTAGCACATTTCTTGCCGGCCATTGTTAATAAATGTGCAAAAGATATATGTGGCACGGAGAGTTAGAGGTCTACCACAAATATCTTCCATCTAGCATATAAAAGGTCATTTAATATACGACTATATACAAAAGGAAAGTTGAGATTTGTTGTGCCGACAATTGTGAAAAGTGTCACATATGTAGTGGAAGGTGCTCAATAGGATAGTTTCAATAATATGGTCTTGGCTTGGAACCTCGATAAATTCTCTAATATTATAAAATCATTTGTAATTTTATTAATAGTGTTTATGATATTTCGAAACAACAAACAAATAAGACTTTATTAAGCAATTGAATCTCGAAAGTAGAGGTAAAAGAAATGTATAAACGTAGCTCGAAACAATATAGAATGAAAGTAAGTGATTTTCTTATTAAATAGTGGGGGGAAGGAATAAAATCTATAAATTATGTTGTCTAGTGTTTTATAATTACTCATGAAACATTAGATTTTTTAAGTGCTATTAAGGTCAATAAAGAAAATTCAAAGTTGTTTAAGTTCCTACAATGGGTACAACACATGCATGAAGTGTAACGACTCGGGTTTTTCGGCAATTATTAATTAGTTTGGTATTAATTTTCTAATAGAGGAATAAAATTTTATATTTTATTTTATTTTGTTGGTTTTCAAAAATGACTTTATGAGTTTCATATATTGTTTTGAACAATTCTAAATGATTATTATGTGAATATATGTGTTATGTGATTAAGTGATACTGGTGGAATTGTTCGATAATTAATTATAGTTAATTATGAATATTGTGTGATTATATTCTTGAGATTCGGTGTATTTTATTTCTATTGGATTGTTGAGTTGTGTTATCAATTCCCATTTGTTATGGATTTTATACTGATTGAATTGTATAAAATGGTGTATTACATATAAAATCATTTTTATCGCTTTTATAATTCCATTAAATATTTTTAAAGATTTATAAAATTCATAAAACGATATTTTGATAATTCTTCAGCTCTAAATGATTTCCCGTATAGATTGAAGTGGGGTCTTTCTATTTATTTCAAAAATGATCCAAAAATCGTGAAAATCATATTTTATTAGTTTTTAATTATGTTGAGATTTTTAAAATTATTTTGATATTTATCTGGATCATTGTTATTTGTGAGTTTGCTCGTTAATTTTGATTTCAGTCCGGAACCGGCCCCAAAAAGGGGGTACGTGGTTTGTTTTCAAAACGTGGCAGCTATACAAATTCAGTTGATTTCTTTTAAAACATCATTCTCCCTGCATCTCTTTTCTCTCAATCTCTCTCTCGCTCATCTCTCTCTTCTCTCCCCAGTCTCTCCCTCTCGCGCTCAACCTCTCTTCCCTCGCACTTCTCCCTGAATTTCTCTCCCGCGCTGTTTCTTCCTCTCCTGTCTTCCTTTCCCCTCGGTTTTCCGGCGTCGCCTCACCTCCGGGAATCGCCGCCGCTCTCCGCCGGCCTCACTCTTTCTTCCTTCCTTTCCCGAGTTGCTGCTGGGTACCGGTATTCATATATGTATTGTGCGTATATATCTGTGTGCGCGAGACTGTGGCTGCGTGTATAATCAGTGTGTGTATGTGTATTCGTGTGTGATTACTCTGTGTGTGTGTATATTCTGCGTGTCTCTGTGGCTGTTTGTGAGGGTGTGCGTTTGTGGGTGTAAATCGTGTGTGTGCGTATACAGTGCTTCGTGGGTGTGTGGGGCCGTGTTGGCCGAGTGACGACTACATGGCTATGTAGATTATTCGGGTGGCTTAAGTCTTGAGACTGATTTCCGATACGCTTATAATTGTTATTTCGATTGTTGGTATATTTGATTGGTTATTGGGTTTAGTTAGTATTAATAGATTAAGTATTTGAATTATTCGGAGATTGAATACTGGTTTGTTGGGATTGTTGTGACGATATGATATCGACTGGTAGTCCGATAAATAGAGGAGGTGCTACCCGATTTTTAAATAAAATTTAGATTTTTAAAATTATACGGGGGCGTATCCTATAATTATCGGACTATTAATCGAATTTACATAGTTACTGATTTGTGATATTTTTATAAAATCTATAAATAATATTTATGTGATTTGGTAGTAATAGCAGTAATACATAGCATTATTATTGATGTTAATGTGTGAAACTGTGTTTACTTGGTAATTTTGGGATGTCGAATATTAATAAATATTAGTATTATTCTTTATTATTATTATTATTACTTTCACTAGTAGTAATAATAGTAAATAATAATATTAATAATATAAATATGCGATATCTTAAATAGTTATAATGCTATGCTTATTTACTTTAACTTGTATATATTTGAATTGAATAGTATCTAGATTGAGTATTATGGTAAGTGGTAAGTAAATGTATGGAAATATGTGATACCTGCTAAGTGCTACGTGTTAAATGTTAGAGTGTTATTCTTGATAGTATAATGTATTAATATTGAATTACTTTCCGTTTTAAAGATAAGCTGTTAGTTTGTTTCAATCATTATGTGTTTAGGTGCCGCATGTCTGGGCGGATTATTTATCATTATGTGTTAGATGCCGCATGTCGGGGCGGGTACTTTTCTTATGTGATTTACTGCATGTCGAGGCAGATTTTCTTTATATTAGTATTTTATTTAGTGTAAAGAGCTTGATTTGATTGATTTGAAAACAGGGGGATAGTCCTATTTACGAATACTTCATGCCGAAATTTTCTTTAGAAATTAAGTTCATTCTGTCTATAAATAGATATTTGACAGTTAATAGCATTATATTATAGTTGGATGGAATATGTATGTTTCTTGATTATGTGGTTATTTGTCTGACTGATCCAGTGTATATATATTATTATGTGGATGTCTATATGTATTTTTTTGTTTACTATATATGGATATGCGAAGGGTAGTTAGTTTCAGATTCTAATAGCATTTAGTAATTAGTTTCGTTTGATCCGACGATTGAAGTATTGTCTTACTGCCGTACAGAGTCGACTGGGATGTTCAGAAATAGTGAATAGTATCGTGGAGCGAGGCTGGCATAAACCAATGAAGTGAAGCTGTGCTATGAATATTTTATTAAAGTCTGTCAGAAACTAAGCAGAAGGGAACAGTTCAGTAGATAGTACTATTAGAAATCTGAGTTAGACACCAGAGTTAAGGCAAGTATTCTTATTCAACTTCTATATTTAAAAGCAAGTTCTTAGTTTCTTCTATTTACTCAAGAATGATTTTGAAACTCTTTGGAGTTCTTTATTGGTAAACGTATTCCATGGCTTATTTTTGTCCTAGTGGCAATTGGTTATTTTGTTCAATATTCTCTTTGATATTATATCTTTTAAGAATGTTGAACATAGCCAACTATATATGATTTCAAACTTGGTTAACAGTAAATTGTGGTATACAGAGGATTACTATGCAGGTTTTGGATTTAAAAAGGTTGGATACCTTTTTGGGTTTGGTAACATGGAAATGATGTTAAAAGACTTCTAATATAGAAGTATTATTTATAAACTGTTAACCAATCGGAATTCATTTGCTGGACCGTGGTGCCGGTCGTGGTTACTTGTTACATTATTTTAAGGCCAATGTGTGCCTTGGGCCCCTTAGTTCTTGGGATAGGTAGCGCCCTGTCCCGGTGCTTGATGCTCGGCTGATCACCGTGTCAGCACCACGCACCGTAGGCGAATGATTTTTCACAGAATAGTTTTAAATGATTATATTCTCTTGTAATTGCCATACTTTTATAGAATTATAACTGTTGTTCTCCGTTGTTAAAAATACCCGGCAAGTTACATACAAAATCTGATATATTTCATTCTCCTTTTATTTATTACAACTGTTCATTCATATACTTGCGGAGCATTATTGCTCACCCTTGCTATTCCTTTTAACCTTTTCAGCTAGGGATTAAGATGATTCGTTTGTCAAGCTGCGCGTAGAAGTAATGCTAGGCGAGATTGCCAGTGAGATGTCTGCAAGAATAGTATGGGTTAGAATTGTTCTATTTCAGTTATTGTATAATAGATTTATTTATTGGTTATCAGTTACTCTTCTTATCGAGGTTTAACTGATAATGTAGTTTAAGTTGTAATAAGATTTGATAGTTTTTGGTTTCTGATTTCAGTGCTGTAACCTATTAGCGATCCTGTTGTTAGGGGGTCAAAGTGGTTTTGATTTAAATCTCTTTTAAATGTCCAGATATTTTAAATATCTGTGTTACCTTCTTCCGCAAATACAGGTTTTTAAATGATTTTCGTTTTAGTGGCACCAAATCCAGACACCCGGATTTTGGGGATGTCACAGTTGGTATCAGAGCTGTAGGTTATAAGTTATTGAAATCAGAATATAGGTGATTCTAACAGGTTTATAGAAAGATGTGTTTAGTGTAACCTCACATAGAGGTAAGTTAAGACTATTGGATGTAGTCTTTGTAAGTAGAACTGATATTGTGCTAGAGTATTGATTTGAGTAATCATTTAATATATCCTAGTTTTCAGTCTAGGAGCAGTGAATTTGGATCTGAGGAGAAATATGATAGAATACCTTTAGTTTCCAATCTTTCAGAGCTTGAGCTTGATTTTTTAGTAAACAGTGCCCGCTAGACTCGGGGATTGACTTGTCTAGTCTAGAATGTTGCTTGCCATTTGTACCACTTCTAGAGCATTAGTTAGAGGGTTATCTATTATTTCTTATAGAGATATATAGAATAAGTTTGAGATTTGTTGGGTCAGAGAGAAGCCAAGTGTTGAATTATTGATTGAGAGTTTATATAGAATTCACGTTATCCAGGAGTAGGTTAGAACATCAAAACTATGTGCTGATGTTTATATAAAACTCGACAGGACTTCTGCCTAACATGGATATCAGTGATGGAATCTTTGGAGTCAAATATGAATCAGCCAGAACATAAGTCAGTGATAAGTACGAACGCCAAGAAGAATCGTTAGAATCGAAACGAGCCATTAGAAGAATCAATCAAGAAGATAGCTCTGAGAATCTTGGCAATACCTTCCACTTTATTGATTATTTTCCTAATCAGTGATTTGTTTCAACGTCTCTTTTACAAAGATTTCCTTAAAATTCATATATTCTTTCTGTTGAGTTATAGGAGGATGCATGTATATTCACTGTATTTTTTTTATTATTCTTTTCATCAAAATTAGCACCTTTGGAATATTATTCGATTTTGATCCAAGGTGTGCATCAGATTGATTCGTCAGGATTTATCGAAAGACGATGATTATTTACTTGATTTTGAATCACTTTCACATTTTTCTACTCTAACTGAGATGAACAACCCTGCCTATAGGGGACACAAGGACTACCTGTCTGTGTGATAGGAGTTTGATGGGACGCCATCACCTGTATGTTGTAAATTACAAGAAGGCTAATTACCTTTAGTAGTATCTTTATTTAGATACGCAACATTAAGTTCTCTAGATCATATTGATCTCTCAGTAATTTTTAATTCCAAATTAGTTTTTCTCTGCAAAATCATACTATACCCTTTGCCTTGATATCTAAAATCTGATAAATTCTAAGATTCCATGATTCTTATTTTTCGACCAATTTTGAGGGTATGCCAGCTAAATTTGAACGAGCTAATGCAACCAATACATTTCAAGATTTCGCATATAACTACAACTACAGAAGCGGATCACGATGCTACTTGCAAGCAATAGCATGCTCTAGTTCTCTCTTCGCTGATTCCGAGGACAGAATCCTTATAAGGGGGGAAGTCTGTAACGACTCGGGTTTTTCGGCAATTATTAATTAGTTTGGTATTAATTTTCTAATAGAGGAATAAAATTTTATATTTTATTTTATTTTGTTGGTTTTCAAAAATGACTTTATGAGTTTCATATATTGTTTTGAACAATTCTAAATGATTATTATGTGAATATATGTGTTATGTGATTGAGTGATACTGGTGGAATTGTTCGATAATTAATTATAGTTAATTATGAATATTGTGTGATTATATTCTTGAGATTCGGTGTATTTTATTTCTATTGGATTGTTGAGTTGTGTTAT
Source organism: Daucus carota subsp. sativus (assembly GCF_001625215.2). Classification (NCBI taxonomy): domain Eukaryota; kingdom Viridiplantae; phylum Streptophyta; class Magnoliopsida; order Apiales; family Apiaceae; genus Daucus; species Daucus carota. Next base: position 17,198,452 of record NC_030389.2, read on the forward strand.
CAATTCCCATTTGTTATGGATTTTATACTGATTGAATTGTATAAAATGGTGTATTGCATATAAAATCATTTTTATCGCTTTTATAATTCCATTAAATATTTTTAAAGATTTATAAAATTCATAAAACGATATTTTGATAATTCTTCAGCTCTAAATGATTTCCCGTATAGATTGAAGTGGGGTCTTTCTATTTATTTCAAAAATGATCCAAAAATCGTGAAAATCATATTTTATTAGTTTTTAATTATGTTGAGATTTTTAAAATTATTTTGATATTTATCTGGATCATTGTTATTTGTGAGTTTGCTCGTTCAAATTTTGATTTCAGTCCGGAACCGGCCCCAAAAAGGGGGTACGTGGTTTGTTTTCAAAACGTGGCAGCTATACAAATTCAGTTGATTTCTTTTAAAACATCAATCTCCCTGCATCTCTTTTCTCTCAATCTCTCTCTCGCTCATCTCTCTCTTCTCTCCCCAGTCTCTCCCTCTCGCGCTCAATCTCTCTTCCCTCGCACTTCTCCCTGAATTTCTCTCCCGCGCTGTTTCTTCCTCTCCTGTCTTCCTTTCCCGTCGGTTTTCCGGCGTCGCCTCACCTCCGGGAATCGCCGCCGCTCTCCGCCGGCCTCACTCTTTCTTCCTTCCTTTCCCGAGTTGCTGCTGGGTACCGGTATTCATATATGTATTGTGCGTATATATTTGTGTGCGCGAGACTGTGGCTGCGTGTATAATCAGTGTGTGTATGTGTATTCGTGTGTGATTACTCTGTGTGTGTGTATATTCTGCGTGTCTCTGTGGCTGTTTGTGAGGGTGTGCGTTTGTGGGTGTAAATCGTGTGTGTGCGTATACAGTGCTTCGTGGGTGTGTGGGGCCGTGTTGGCCGAGTGACGACTACATGGCTATGTAGATTATTCGGGTGGCTTAAGTCTTGAGACTGATTTCCGATACGCTTATAATTGTTATTTCGATTGTTGGTATATTTGATTGGTTATTGGGTTTAGTTAGTATTAATAGATTAAGTATTTGAATTATTCGGAGATTGAATACTGGTTTGTTGGGATTGTTGTGTCGATATGATATCGACTGGTAGTCCGATAAATAGAGGAGGTGCTACCCGATTTTTAAATAAAATTTAGATTTTTAAAATTATACGGGGGCGTATCCTATAATTATCGGACTATTAATCGAATTTACATAGTTACTGATTTGTGATATTTCTATAAAATCTATAAATAATATTTATGTGATTTGGTAGTAATAGCAGTAATACATAGCATTATTATTGATGTTAATGTGTGAAACTGTGTTTACTTGGTAATTTTGGGATGTCGAATATTAATAAATATTAGTATTATTCTTTATTATTATTATTACTTTCACTAGTAGTAATAAGAGTAAATAATAATATTAATAATATAAATATGCGATATCTTAAATAGTTATAATGCTATGCTTATTTACTTTAACTTGTATATATTTGAATTGAATAGTATCTAGATTGAGTATTATGGTAAGTGGTAAGTAAATGTATGGAAATATGTGATACCTGCTAAGTGCTACGTGTTAAATGTTAGAGTGTTATTCTTGATAGTATAATGTATTAATATTGAATTACTTTCCGTTTTAAAGATAAGCTGTTAGTTTGTTTCAATCATTATGTGTTTAGGTGCCGCATGTCTGGGCGGATTATTTATCATTATGTGTTAGATGCCGCATGTTGGGGCGGGTACTTTTCTTATGTGATTTACTGCATGTCGAGGCAGATTTTCTTTATATTAGTATTTTATTTAGTGTAAAGAGCTTGATTTGATTGATTTGAAAACAGGGGGATAGTCCTATTTACGAATACTTCATGCCGAAATTTTCTTTAGAAATTAAGTTCATTCTGTCTATAAATAGATATTTGACAGTTAATAGCATTATATTATAGTTGGATGGAATATGTATGTTTCTTGATTATGTGGTTATTTGTCTGACTGATCCAGTGTATATATATTATTATGTGGATGTCTATATATATCTTTTTGTTTACTATATATGGATATGCGAAGGGTAGTTAGTTGCAGATTCTAATAGCATTTAGTAATTAGTTTCGTTTGATCCGACGATTGAAGTATTGTCTTACTGCCGTACAGAGTCGACTGGGATGTTCAGAAATAGTGAATAGTATCGTGGAGCGAGGCTGGCATAAACCAATGAAGTGAAGCTGTGCTATGGATATTTTATTAAAGTCTGTCAGAAACTAAGCAGAAGGGAACAGTTCAGTAGATAGTACTATTAGAAATCCGAGTTAGACACCAGAGTTAAGGCAAATATTCTTATTCAACTTCTATATTTAAAAGCAAGTTCTTAGTTTCTTCTATTTACTCAAGAATGATTTTGAAACTCTTTGGAGTTCTTTATTGGTAAACGTATTCCATGGCTTATTTTTGTCCTAGTGGCAATTGGTTATTTTGTTCAATATTCTCTTTGATATTATATCTTTTAAGAATGTTGAACATAGCCAACTATATATGATTTCAAACTTGGTTAACAGTAAATTGTGGTATACAGAGGATTACTATGCAGGTTTTGGATTTAAAAAGGTTGGATACCTTTTTGGGTTTGGTAACATGGAAATGATGTTAAAAGACTTCTAATATAGAAGTATTATTTATAAACTGTTAACCAATCGGAATTCATTTGCTGGACCGTGGTGCCGGTCGTGGTTACTTGTTACATTATTTTAAGGCCAATGTGTGCCTTGGGCCCCTTAGTTCTTGGGATAGGTAGCGCCCTGTCCCGGTGCTTGATGCTCGGCTGATCACCGTGTCAGCACCACGCACCGTAGGCGAATGATTTTTCATAGAATAGTTTTAAATGATTATATTCTCTTGTAATTGCCATACTTTTATAGAATTATAACTGTTGTTCTCCGTTGTTAAAAATACCCGGCAAGTTACATACAAAATCTGATATATTTCATTCTCCTTTTATTTATTACAACTGTTCATTCATATACTTGCTGAGCATTATTGCTCACCCTTGCTATTCCTTTTAACCTTTTCAGCTAGGGATTAAGATGATTCGTTTGTCAAGCTGCGCGTAGAAGTAATGCTAGGCGAGATTGCCAGTGAGATGTCTGCAAGAATAGTATGGGTTAGAATTGTTCTATTTCAGTTATTGTATAATACATTTATTTATTGGTTATCAGTTACTCTTCTTATCGAGGTTTAACTGATAATGTAGTTTAAGTTGTAATAAGATTTGATAGTTTTTGGTTTCTGATTTCAGTGCTGTAACCTATTAGCGATCCTGTTGTTAGGGGGTCAAAGTGGTTTTGATTTAAATCTCTTTTAAATGTCCAGATATTTTAAATATCTGTGTTACCTTCATCCGCAAATACAGGTTTTTAAATGATTTTCGTTTTAGTGGCACCAAATCCAGACCCCCGGATTTTGGGGATGTCACATGAAGCTTAATTGATGAAGTTTCTAATCATGAATTCATTTTCTTTTTCTTTGTTTCCCAACTACATATCACATTCCCTGTTAAATAAAATAAGAATACCATGCATTCTTCAACTCTAATTTCTCACCAACTCATTGAGAAAGTTAAACAATCTAATATTGTTATCCACTAAACACTCATATCATTCAAACTCATTAGAATTTCCTAATTGGACTTCACTAAACACAAATATAATACCAGTGTTGTACTTTCAAGTCAGTCAGAACAATACCACTATCAAAGTATATATAAAAAATAAAAATTAAATCAAAAAATTACTTAGATTGCGTTAATTTAGTCTGCACCTTTAAAGTTTCCACTTAACTGCATTCAATTTAAAACATTATATAGATAATGTTCTCTTTTTCTAATTTCTTATTATAATGGGCACTAGCTTATGGTTTTTATTTTAAAAACGCCGTAGAAATGGTATTTATAAAACCCTCTACAAGTAAGGTATCCAAATCTTAAGTTTGCAATAATGCTCAATGCAGAGAGGGTGGGAGGAGGTTCGTCAAAAAAAATGAGGGACTCATATGGGACTCATGTGTATTGTGTATGACTATCTAAGTGTCTAGAGCCCTGTTCCATGCACTAGTTTGTTTTCAAGATCCACTCATGTCTACAAAAAAGTATCATTTCTACATTTGAAATATTTTTATTTTAGCACATTTCTTGCCGGCCATTGTAAATAAATGTGGAAAAGATATATGTGGCACCGACAGTTAGAGGTCTACCACAAATATCTTCCATCTAGCATATAAAAGGTCGTTTAATATACGACTATATACAAAAAAAAGTTGAGATTTGTTGTGCCGACAATTGTGAAAAGTGTCACATATGTAGTGGAAGGTGCTCAACGGGATAGTTTCAATAATATGGTCATGGCTTGGAATTAACCGCGATAAATTGTCTAATATTATAAAATCATTTGTAATTTTTATTAATAGTGTTCATGATATTTCGAAACAACAAACAAATAAGACTTTATTAAGCAATTGAATCTCGAAAGTAGAGGTAAAAGAAATGTAAAAACATAGCTCGAAACAATATAGAATGAAAGTAAGTGATTTTCTTATTAAATAGTGGGGGGAAGGAATAAAATCTATAAATTATGTTGTCCAGTGTTTGATAATTACTCATGAAACATTAGATTTTTTAAGTTCTGTTAAGGTCAATAAAGAAAAGTCAAAGTTGTTTTAGTTCCTACAATGGGTACACCACATGCATGAAGCTTAATTGATGAAGTTTCTAATAATGAATTGATTTTCTTTTTCTTTGTTTCCCAACTACATATCACATTCATTGTTAAATAAAATAAGAATACCATGCATTCTTCAACTCTAATTTCTCATCAACTCATTTTAGAAAGTTAAACAATCTAATATTGTTATCCACTAAACACTCATATTATTCAAAATCATTAGAATTTCCTAATTGGACTTCACTAAACACAAATATAATACCAATGTTGTATTTTCAAGTTAGAACAATACCACTCTCAAAGTATATATAAAAAATAAAAATTAAATCAAAAACTTACTTTGATTGCATTGATTTCGTCTCCTCCTTCGAAGTTTCCACTTAACTGCATTCAATTTAAAACACTATAAAGATAATGTTCTCTTTTTCTAATTTCTTATTATAATGGGCACTAGCTTATGGTTTTTATTTTAAAAACGCTGTAGAAATGGTATTTATAAAACCCTCTACAAGTAAGGTATCCAAATCTTAAGTTTGCAATAATGTTCAATGCAGAGAGGGTGGGAGGAGGTTGGTCAAAAAAAATGAGGGACTCATATGGGACTCATGTGTATTGTGTATGACTATCTAAGTGTCTAGAGCCCTATTCCATGCACTAGTTTGTTTTCAAGATCCACTCATGTCTACAAAAAAGTATCATTTCTACATTTGAAATATTTCTATTTTAGCACATTTCTTGTCGGCCATTGTTAATAAATGTGGAAAAGATATATGTGGCACCGACAGTTAGAGGTCTACCACAAATATCTTCCATCTAGCATATAAAAGGTCGTTTAATATACGACTATATACAAAAAAAAAGTTGAGATTTGTTGTGCCGACAATTGTGAAAAGTGTCACATATGTAGTGGAAGGTGCTCAACGGGATAGTTTCAATAATATGGTCATGGCTTGGAATTAACCGCGATAAATTGTCTAATATTATAAAATCATTTGTAATTTTTATTAATAGTGTTCATGATATTTCGAAACAACAAACAAATAAGACTTTATTAAGCAATTGAATCTCGAAAGTAGAGGTAAAAGAAATGTAAAAACATAGCTCGAAACAATATAGAATGAAAGTAAGTGATTTTCTTATTAAATAGTGGGGGGAAAGAATAAAATCTATAAATTATGTTGTCCAGTGTTTGATAATTACTCATGAAACATTAGATTTTTTAAGTTCTGTTAAGGTCAATAAAGAAAAGTCAAAGTTGTTTTAGATCCTACAATGGGTACACCACATGCATGAAGCTTAATTGATGAAGTTTCTAATCATGAATTGATTTTCTTTTTCTTTGTTTCCCAACTACATATCACATTCATTGTTAAATAAAATAAGAATACCATGCATTCTTCAACTCTAATTTCTCATCAACTCATTTTAGAAAGTTAAACAATCTAATATTGTTATCCACTAAACACTCATATCATTCAAAATCATTAGAATTTCCTAATTGGACTTCACTAAACACAAATATAATACCAATGTTGTACTTTCAAGTAAAAACAATACCACTCTCAAAGTATATATAAAAAATAAAAATTAAATCAAAAACTTACTTAGATTGCATTAATTTCGTCTCCTCCTTCGAAGTTTCCACTTAACTGCATTCAATTTAAAACACTATAAAGATAATGTTCTCTTTTTCTAATTTCTTATTATAATGGGTACTAGCTTATGGTTTTTATTTTAAAAACGCTGTAGAAATGGTATTTATAAAACCCTCTACAAGTAAGGTATCCAAATCTTAAGTTTGCAATAATGTTCAATGCGGAGAGGGTGGGATGAGGTTGGTCAAAAAAAATGAGGGACTCATATGGGACTCATGTGTATTGTGTATGACTATCTAAGTGTCTTGAGCCCTATTCCATGCACTAGTTTGTTTTCAAGATCCACTCATGTCTACAAAAAAGTATCATTTCTACATTTGAAATATTCCTATTTTAGCACATTTCTTGCCGGCCATTGTTAATAAATGTGCAAAAGATATATGTGGCACCGAGAGTTAGAGGTCTACCACAAATATCTTCCATCTAGCATATAAAAGGTCATTTAATATACGACTATATACAAAATGAAAGTCGAGATTTGTTGTGCCGACAATTGTGAAAAGTGTCACATATGTAGTGGAAGGTGCTCAATAGGATAGTTTCAATAATATGGTCTTGGCTTGGAACCTCGATAAATTCTCTAATATTATAAATTCATTTGTAATTTTTATTAATAGTGTTTATGATATTTCGAAACAACAAACAAATAAGACTTTATTAAGCAATTGAATCTCGAAAGTAGAGGTAAAAGAAATGTATCAACATAGCTCGAAACAATATAGAATAAAAGTAAGTGATTTTCTTATTAAATAGTGGGGGGAAGGAATAAAATCTATAAATTATGTTGTCCAGTGTTTTATAATTACTCATGAAACATTAGATTTTTTAAGTGCTATTAAGGTCAATAAAGAAAATTCAAAGTTGTTTTAGTTCCTACAATGGGTACACCACATGCATGAAGCTTAATTGATGAAGTTTCTAATCATGAATTCATTTTCTTTTTCTTTGTTTCCCAACTACATATCACATTCCCTGTTAAATAAAATAAGAATACCATGCATTCTTCAACTCTAATTTCTCATCAACTGATTGAGAAAGTTAAACAATCTAATATTGTTTTCCACTAAACACTCATATCATTCAAACTCATTAGAATTTCCTAATTGGACTTCACTAAACACAAATATAATACCAATGTTGTACTTTCAAGTCAGTCAGAACAATACCACTCTCAAAGTATATATAAAAAATAAAAATTAAATCAAAAACTTACTTAGATTGCATTAATTTCGTCTCCTCCTTCGAAGTTTCCACTTAACTGCATTCAATTTAAAACACTATAAAGATAATGTTCTCTTTTTCTAATTTCTTATTATAATGGGCACTAGCTTATGGTTTTTATTTTAAAAACGCTGTAGAAATGGTATTTATAAAACCCTCTACAAGTAAGGTATCCAAATCTTAAGTTTGCAATAATGTTCAATGCAGAGAGGGTGGGAGGAGGATGGTCAAAAAAAATGAGGGACTCATATGGGACTCATGTGTATTGTGTATGACTATCTAAGTGTCTAGAGCCCTATTCCATGCACTAGTTTGTTTTCAAGATCCACTCATGTTTACAAAAAAGTATCATTTCTACATTTGAAATATTTCTATTTTAGCACATTTCTTGCCGGCCATTGTTAATAAATGTGGAAAAGATATATGTGGCACCGACAGTTAGAGGTCTACCACAAATATCTTCCATCTAGCATATAAAAGGTCGTTTAATATACGACTATATACAAAAAAAAAGTTGAGATTTGTTGTGCCGACAATTGTGAAAAGTGTCACATATGTAGTGGAAGGTGCTCAACGGGATAGTTTCAATAATATGGTCATGGCTTGGAATTAACCGCGATAAATTGTCTAATATTATAAAATCATTTGTAATTTTTATTAATAGTGTTCATGATATTTCGAAACAACAAACAAATAAGACTTTATTAAGCAATTGAATCTCGAAAGTAGAGGTAAAAGAAATGTAAAAACATAGCTCGAAACAATATAGAATGAAAGTAAGTGATTTTCTTATTAAATAGTGGGGGGAAGGAATAAAATCTATAAATTATGTTGTCCAGTGTTTGATAATTACTCATGAAACATTAGATTTTTTAAGTTTTGTTAAGGTCAATAAAGAAAAGTCAAAGTTGTTTTAGTTCCTACAATGGGTACACCACATGCATGAAGCTTAATTGATGAAGTTTCTAATCATGAATTGATTTTCTTTTTCTTTGTTTCCCAACTACATATCACATTCATTGTTAAATAAAATAAGAATACCATGCATTCTTCAACTCTAATTTCTCATCAACTCATTTTAGAAAGTTAAACAATCTAATATTGTTATCCACTAAACACTCATATCATTCAAACTCATTAGAATTTCCTAATTGGACTTCACTAAACACAAATATAATACCAGTGTTGTACTTTCAAGTCAGTCAGAACAATACCACTCTCAAAGTATATATAAAAAATAAAAATTAAATCAAAAACTTACTTAGATTGCATTAATTTCGTCTCCTCCTCCGAAGTTTCCACTTAACTGCATTCAATTTAAAACACTATAACGATAATGTTCTCTTTTTCTAATTTCTTATTAAAATGGGTACTAGCTTATGGTTTTTATTTTAAAAACGCCGTAGAAATGGTATTTATAAAACCCTCTACAAGTAAGGTATCCAAATCTTAAGTTTGCAATAATGTTCAATGCAGAGAGGGTGGGAGGAGGTTGGTCAAAAAAAATGAGGGACTCTTATGGGACTCATGTGTATTGTGTATGACTATCTAAGTGTCTAGAGCCCTATTCCATGCACTAGTTTGTTTTCAAGATCCACTCATGTCTACAAAAAAGTATCATTTCTACATTTGAAATATTTCTATTTTAGCACATTTCTTGTCGGCCATTGTTAATAAATGTGGAAAAGATATATGTGGCACCGACAGTTAGAGGTCTACCACAAATATCTTCCATCTAGCATATAAAAGGTATTAAACGACTATATACAAAAAAAAAAAGTTGAGATTTGTTGTGCCGACAATTGTGAAAAGTGTCAAATATGTGGTGGAAGGTGCTCAACGGGATAGTTTCAATAATATGGTCATGGCTTGGAAATAACCTCGATAAATTGTCTAATATTATAAAATCATTTGTAATTTTTATTAATAGTGTTCATGATATTTCGAAACAACAAACAAATAAGACTTTATTAAGCAATTGAATCTCGAAAGTAGAGGTAAAAGAAATGTAAAAACATAGCTCGAAACAATATAGAATGAAAGTAAGTGATTTTCTTATTAAATAGTGGGGGGAAGGAATAAAATCTATAAATTATGTTGTCCAGTGTTTGATAATTACTCATGAAACATTAGATTTTTTAAGTTCTGTTAAGGTCAATAAAGAAAAGTCAAAGTTGTTTTAGTTCCTACAATGGGTACACCACATGCATGAAGCTTAATTGATGAAGTTTCTAATCATGAATTGATTTTCTTTTTCTTTGTTTCCCAACTACATATCACATTCATTGTTAAATAAAATAAGAATACCATGCATTCTTCAACTCTAATTTCTCATCAACTCATTTTAGAAAGTTAAACAATCTAATATTGTTATCCACTAAACACTCATATCATTCAAACTCATTAGAATTTCCTAATTGGACTTCACTAAACACAAATATAATACCAGTGTTGTACTTTCAAGTCAGTCAGAACAATACCACTCTCAAAGTATATATAAAAAATAAAAATTAAATCAAAAACTTACTTAGATTGCATTAATTTCGTCTCCTCCTCCGAAGTTTCCACTTAACTGCATTCAATTTAAAACACTATAAAGATAATGTTCTCTTTTTCTAATTTCTTATTAAAATGGGCACTAGCTTATGGTTTTTATTTTAAAAACGCCGTAGAAATGGTATTTATAAAACCCTCTACAAGTAAGGTATCCAAATCTTAAGTTTGCAATAATGTTCAATGCAGAGAGGGTGGGAGGAGGTTGGTCAAAAAAAATGAGGGACTCTTATGGGACTCATGTGTATTGTGTATGACTATCTAAGTGTCTAGAGCCCTATTCCATGCACTAGTTTGTTTTCAAGATCCACTCATGTCTACAAAAAAGTATCATTTCTACATTTGAAATATTTCTATTTTAGCACATTTCTTGTCGGCCATTGTTAATAAATGTGGAAAAGATATATGTGGCACCGACAGTTAGAGGTCTACCACAAATATCTTCCATCTAGCATATAAAAGGTATTAAACGACTATATACAAAAAAAAAAGTTGAGATTTGTTGTGCCGACAATTGTGAAAAGTGTCACATATGTAGTGGAAGGTGCTCAACGGGATAGTTTCAATAATATGGTCATGGCTTGGAATTAACCTCGATAAATTGTCTAATATTATAAAATCATTTGTAATTTTTATTAATAGTGTTCATGATATTTCGAAACAACAAACAAATAAGACTTTATTAAGCAATTGAATCTCGAAAGTAGAGGTAAAAGAAATGTAAAAACATAGCTCAAAACAATATAGAATGAAAGTAAGTGATTTTCTTATTAAATAGTGGGGGGAAGGAATAAAATCTATAAATTATGTTGTCCAGTGTTTGATAATTACTCATGAAACATTAGATTTTTTAAGTTCTGTTAAGGTCAATAAAGAAAATTCAAAGTTGTTCTAGTTCCTACAATGGGTACACCACATGCATGAAGCTTAATTGATGAAGTTTCTAATCATGAATTGATTTTCTTTTTCTTTGTTTCCCACCTACATATCACAATCATTGTTAAATAAAATAAGAATACCATGCATTCTTCAACTCTAATTTATCATCAACTCATTTTAGAAAGTTAAACAATCTAATATTGTTATCCACTAAACACTCATATCATTCAAACTAATTAGAATTTCCTAATTGGACTTCACTAAACACAAATATAATACCAGTGTTGTACTTCCAAGTCAGTCAGAACAATACCACTCTCAAAGTATATATAAAAAATAAAAATTAAATCAAAAACTTACTTAGATTGCATTAATTTCGTCTCCTCCTCCGAAGTTTCCACTTAACTGCATTCAATTTAAAACACTATAAAGATAATGTTCTCTTTTTCTAATTTCTTATTATAATGGGCACTAGCTTATGGTTTTTATTTTAAAAACGCGGTAGAAATGGTATTTATAAAACCCTCTACAAGTAAGGTATCCAAATCTTAAGTTTGCAATAATGTTCAATGCAGAGAGGGTGGGAGGAGGTTGGTCAAAAAAAATGAGGGACTCATATGGGACTCATGTGTATTGTGTATGACTATTTAAGTGTCTAGAGCCCTATTCCATGCACTAGTTTGTTTTCAAGATCCACTCATGTCTACAAAAAAGTATCATTTCTACATTTGAAATATTTCTATATTAGCACATTTCTTGTCGTCATTGTTAATAAATGTGGAAAAGATATATGTGGCACCGACAGTTAGAGGTCTACCACAAATATCTTCCATCTAGCATATAAAAGGTATTAAACGACTATATACAAAAAAAAAGTTGAGATTTGTTGTGCCGACAATTGTGAAAAGTGTCAAATATGTAGTGGAAGGTGCTCAACGGGATAGTTTCAATAATATGGTCATGGCTTGGAATTAACCTCGATAAATTGTCTAATATTATAAAATCATTTGTAATTTTTATTAATAGTGTTCATGATATTTCGAAACAACAAACAAATAAGACTTTATTAAGCAATTGAATCTCGAAAGTAGAGGTAAAAGAAATGTAAAAACATAGCTCGAAACAATATAGAATGAAAGTAAGTGATTTTCTTATTAAATAGTGGGGGGAAGGAATAAAATCTATAAATTATGTTGTCTAGTGTTTGATAATTACTCATGAAACATTAGATTTTTTAAGTTCTGTTAAGGTCAATAAAGAAAAGTCAAAGTTGTTTTAGTTGCTACAATGGGTACACCACATGCATGAAGCTTAATTGATGAAGTTTCTAATCATGAATTGATTTTCTTTTTCTTTGTTTCCCAACTACATATCACATTCATTGTTAAATAAAATAAGAATACCATGCATTCTTCAACTCTAATTTCTCATCAACTCATTTTAGAAAGTTAAACAATCTAATATTGTTATCCACTAAACACTCATATCATTCAAACTCATTAGAATTTCCTAATTGGACTTCACTAAACACAAATATAATACCAGTGTTGTACTTTCAAGTCAGTCAGAACAATACCACTCTCAATGTATATATAAAAAATAAAAAATAAATCAAAAACTTACTTAGATTGCATTAATTTCGTCTCCTCCTTCGAAGTTTCCACTTAACTGCATTCAATTTAAAACACTATAAAGATAATGTTCTCTTTTTCTAATTTCTTATTATAATGGGCACTAGCTTATGGTTTTTATTTTAAAAACGCGGTAGAAATGGTATTTATAAAACCCTCCACAAGTAAGGTATCCAAATCTTAAGTTTGCAATAATGTTCAATGCAGAGAGGGTGGGAGGAGGTTGGTCAAAAAAAATGAGGGACTCATATGGGACTTATGTGTATTGTGTAGGACTATCCAAGTGTCTAGAGCCCTATTCCATGCACTAGTTTGTTTTCAAGATCCACTCATGTCTACAAAAAAGTATCATTTCTACATTTGAAATATTTCTATTTTAGCACATTTCTTGTCGGCCATTGTTAATAAATGTGGAAAAGATATATGTGGCACCGACAGTTAGAGGTCTACCACAAATATCTTCCATCTAGCATATAAAAGGTATTAAACGACTATATACAAAAAAAAAGTTGAGATTTGTTGTGCCGACAATTGTGAAAAGTGTCACATATGTAGTGGAAGGTGCTCAACGGGATAGTTTCAATAATATGGTCATGGCTTGGAATTAACCTTAATAAATTGTATAATATTATAAAATCATTTGTAATTTTTATTAATAGTGTTCATGATATTTCGAAACAACAAACAAATAAGACTTTATTAAGCAATTGAATCTCGAAAGTAGAGGTAAAAGAAATGTAAAAACATAGCTCGAAACAATATAGAATGAAAGTAACTGATTTTCTTATTAAATAGTGGGGGGAAGGATTAAAATCTATAAATTATGTTGTCCAGTGTTTGATAATTACTCATGAAACATTAGATTTTTTAAGTTCTGTTAAGGTCAATAAAGAAAATTCAAAGTTGTTTTAGTTCCTACAATGGGTACACCACATGCATGAAGCTTAATTGATGAAGTTTCTAATCATGAATTGATTTTCTTTTTCTTTGTTTCCCAACTACATATCACAATCATTGTTAAATAAAATAAGAATACCATGCATTCTTCAACTCTAATTTATCATCAACTCATTTTAGAAAGTTAAACAATCTAATATTGTTATCCACTAAACACTCATATCATTCAAACTCATTAGAATTTCCGAATTGGACTTCACTAAACACAAATATAATACCAGTGTTGTACTTCCAAGTCAGTCAGAACAATACCACTCTCAAAGTATATATAAAAAATAAAAATTAAATCAAAAACTTACTTAGATTGCATTAATTTCGTCTCCTCCTCCGAAGTTTCCACTTAACTGCATTCAATTTAAAACACTATAAAGATAATATTCTCTTTTTCTAATTTCTTATTATAATGGGCACTAGCTTATGGTTTTTATTTTAAAAACGCGGTAGAAATGGTATTTATAAAACCCTCTACAAGTAAGGTATCCAAATCTCAAGTTTGCAATAATGTTCAATGCAGAGAGGGTGGGAGGAGGTTGGTCAAAAAAATGAGGGACTCATATGGGACTCATGTGTATTGTGTATGACTATCTAAGTGTCTAGAGCCCTATTCCATGCACTAGTTTGTTTTCAAGATCCACTCATGTCTACAAAAAAGTATCATTTCTACATTTGAAATATTTCTATTTTAGCACATTTCTTGTCGGTCATTGTTAATAAATGTGGAAAAGATATATGTGGCACCGACAGTTAGAGGTCTACCACAAATATCTTCCATCTAGCATATAAAAGGTATTAAACGACTATATACAAAAAAAAAGTTGAGATTTGTTGTGCCGACAATTGTGAAAAGTGTCACATATGTAGTGGAAGGTGCTCAACCGGATAGTTTCAATAATATGGTCATGGCTTGGAATTAACCTCGATAAATTGTCTAATATTATAAAATCATTTGTAATTTTTATTAATAGTGTTCATGATATTTCGAAACAACAAACAAATAAGACTTTATTAAGCAATTGAATCTCGAAAGTAGAGGTAAAAGAAATGTAAAAACATAGCTCGAAACAATATAGAATGAAAGTAAGTGATTTTCTTATTAAATAGTGGGGGGAAGGAATAAAATCTATAATTTATGTTGTCTAGTGTTTGATAATTACTCATGAAACATTAGATTTTTTAAGTTCTGTTAAAGTCAATAAAGAAAAGTCAAAGTTGTTTTAGTTCCTCAATGGGTACACCACATGCATGAAGCTTAATTGATGAAGTTTCTAATCATGAATTGATTTTCTTTTTCTTTGTTTCCCAACTACATATCACATTCATTGTTAAATAAAATAAGAATACCATGCATTCTTCAACTCTAATTTCTCATCAACTCATTTTAGAAAGTTAAACAATCTAATATTGTTATCCACTAAACACTCATATCATTCAAACTCATTAGAATTTCCTAATTGGACTTCACTAAACACAAATATAATACCAGTGTTGTACTTTCAAGTCAGTCAGAACAATACCACTCTCAATGTATATATAAAAAATAAAAAATAAATCAAAAACTTACTTAGATTGCATTAATTTCTCCTCCTCCTTCGAAGTTTCCACTTAACTGCATTCAATTTAAAACACTATAAAGATAATGTTCTCTTTTTCTAATTTCTTATTATAATGGGCACTAGCTTATGGTTTTTATTTTAAAAACGCTGTAGAAATGGTATTTATAAAACCCTCTACAAGTAAGGTATCCATATCTTAAGTTTGCAATAATGTTCAATGCAGAGAGGGTGGGAGGAGGTTGGTCAAAAAAAATGAAGGACTCATATGGGACTCATGTGTATTGTGTATGACTATCTAAGTGTCTAGAGCCCTATTCCATGCACTAGTTTGTTTTAAAGATCCACTCATGTCTACAAAAAAAGTATCATTTCTACATTTGAAATATTTCTATTTTAGCACATTTCTTGCCGGCCATTGTTAATAAATGTGGAAAAGATATATGTGGCACCGACAGTTAGAGGTCTACCACAAATATCTTCAATCTAGCATATAAAAGGTCGTTTAATATACGACTATATACAAAAAAAAAAAAGTTGAGATTTGTTGTGCCGACAATTGTGAAAAGTGTCACATATGTGGTGGAAGGTGCTCAACGGGATAGTTTCAATAATATGGTCATGGCTTGGAATTAACCTCGATAAATTATTGTCTAATATTATAAAATCATTTGTAATTTTTATTAATAGTGTTCATGATATTTCGAAACAACAAACAAATAAGACTTTATTAAGCAATTGAATCTGGAAAGTAGAGGTAAAAGAAATGTAAAAACATAGCTCGAAACAATATAGAATGAAAGTAAGTGATTTTCTTATTAAATAGTAGGGGGGGAGGAATAAAATCTATAAATTATGTTTTCCAGTGTTTGATAATTACTCATGAAACATTAGATTTTTTAAGTTCTGTTAAGGTCAATAAAGAAAAGTCAAAGTTGTTTTAGTTCCTACAATGGGTACACCACATGCATGAAGCTTAATTGATGAAGTTTCTAATCATGAATTGATTTTTTTTTTCTTTGTTTCCCAACTACATATCACATTCATTGTTAAATAAAATAAGAATACCATGCATTCTTCAACTCTAATTTCTCATCAACTCATTTTAGAAAGTTAAACAGTCTAAACACTCATATCATTCAAACTCATTAGAATTTCCTAATTGGACTTCACTAAACACAAATATAATACCAATGTTGTACTTCCAAGTCAGTCAGAACAATACCACTCTCAAAGTATATATAAAAAATAAAAATTAAATCAAAAACTTACTTAGATTGCATTAATTTCGTCTCCTCCTTCGAAGTTTCCACTTAAATGCATTCAATTTAAAACACTATAAAGATAATGTTCTCTTTTTCTAATTTTTTATTATAATGGGCACTAGCTTATAGAAATGGTATTTATAAAACCCTCTACAAGTAAGGTATCCAAATCTTAAGTTTGCAGTAATGTGCAATGCAGAGAGGGTGGGAGGAGGTTGGTGGAAAAAAAATGAGGGACTTATATTGACTAGTGTTGCTTTTCTATTTTAATTATGATCTTATATGTACACAATATATACAAAGACAAATATAGGATACAAATCAAGGATGTGCCAAATTTCAAACATATGGGTCTATTCCTCTCAAAAGCTGAGATATCTTATTTTGTTGGTTGACATATTTGGGGGCACCAACCTTGGGCATTTAAATTTCACGAGCTTTAAGTTTCAAGGTCAAAGGTGTTTTATCCATTAGATGAGACTGCACTGCCTTCTCACTCCGACTCTGCAGGAGATTATCACCTGTATTACCAACGAGACCAAGGAAATTTCACTAGTGAATATAGAGGCTATGAGTATAAGGCTGAAAAAATATATAATTAGTACATACAATTTGTTAATTCCATTCTTAAACAAAGAACAAAGTTCTCCCCTGTTCCAAAAAAAATAATTCAAAGCCATCTAAGATTTTCAATAATTTGACTATATACAAATGTAAACTATTTCATGAGTGGAATATTACTCTACGATATGTCATGAGACCATGACCAATCTATTTCCAAAAGAGTGAACATAGATGGTTTTCTGTGTGCCCTCGCAAAGAGCAGGATTTCTACTGCCCCTCGCACATACTTTTCTCTTCTTCTATATATATTAAAGAAATGAACAATCTGTGAAGTGAAACTTATACCAAACATCAATATATAAAGAGTACAAGAACTAACAACTTGTAGCAAACGAATAAATTAAATGATAATATTAGTAAACCAAAATAGAGAAAACAACATTAAAATCTTTTATTCATCATAATATCAAGAAAGAAATGATTAAATGAGTAACACAAACCAAGACAAAAAGCATGATAGAAAGCTCGGTTTTCTTATTGCACAAACATATTTAAAATCTTTTAACAAATGACCACGTACGACAAGTTCTTATAATTCAGTTCCTTCATGCCTCACACACGTAGTTGGGTTCCCTGATATTGGTACACCGTGGGATGTCCACATCCTTGCCTGAGATTAAATCCATCTGGTGTCATAGAAAGTCCAGTGCCAGTGCTACACCCATCCAGTGCTAGTGCTTGCTCCATCATCACAAGATTCTGAGCTTGTGTGGCGATGTTTCTCTTGAGGTCCTCCATTCCTGTTTTAATAAGATCAAGTTGTTCAAATCGAAGATCATCAACCGGAGTCTCCCACCAGAACATGTCTTGTTGTTGCTTGCTTAGTTTTACGAGCTCCTCCCCTTGTTTTTTTTGCTCCTCACAATAATCAAGCAACTCAGAGAGTTCCGTGTTCAGTAGGCGAACCCTAGCACTGGTAAGAGCTTGTATAAGTTGAAGCATGGTCAAATTCGTTGGACTGGGATTTTGAGCATTGAGGAACTTCTCAAGGATTTGCTCAACATTCGGATATCCAAATGAGAACACTTTTTTCCCAGGTGAGAAGACGATGATTGCAATCTCTACACCACAGAGGGTGCTAAGCTCACTCGCTTTATTGAATAACCCAGAACGCCTCTTGGAGAATGTAACCTTGAGATTACTTTCCTTGCTCATTTTTGCCATAACAATCTTTTGGCGACCCTTGCTCTTTGTTGCCATGTTTCTCTAGCCTCTTTAGTTGATACAATGAAATAGAACAATAGATTATAAAGGGATGCTACCCCTTGGGTAGGTTCAGTATTGGAAAAAGCGAGAAAATATTGGTGTCGAATATTTCATTCTATGAGCATTTTACAAACTTACATTGCCAGATCATATGATAATCTTTCAAATGGAAAAAACATATTAATTCATGGAATTTTCTCGTAACATTAGTATATATTACGGATCCTTTATTCCTCGTTGGTGTACCATTGGGTTATTACAGTTGTTTTGGTATTCAACCAGAATAAATCACTCCTTTTTCCAAAATAGGCCATACTTATAATTCCTTTTTTGTTTAATTTTTTTAAAAGTAAAAAACATATGATTGGTCTATTTACTCAAAGTGTTTATATATTCCAAGAAAAAGTCAATTGAACACCAATAAAAACAATACAAAACCGAAAATCTATCATATATTACTAAAATTAGGCACTAAACTTCTTTTGACGAAATCGGTAAAGTCTTGAAAATTTTCCCAAAAGAACTAAATGGTATATTTTAGTTTATTGTTTTTGGCCACGTTGATTAATATATTTATCAATATTATAAAATGCCTATTTTATCACCGTTTATTATGAATATATTGAATTCAGTTCAAGTAGTGGGAATATTAGTCCAAAATGACACACCATAATTCTGAACTAAGAATATATAATATTTTCTCAAAATACTTTTAGTTTCAAAAATTGTAGAAAATTTAACTTAGGTAAGAATATGTTGTTCATCTCGTTGGAATAATTTTTATTTTTCCTTCTTTTGCGTCCGGATTTATTTTTAAAATATTACACTTAAACGTCCATGGTAAATTTTAGTGTCACAAATACACTTATCTATCATAATGAAAAAATTTATTTCTATAACAGGCACGATTTTATTGTTAGGGAATTTTATTTTGAAATATAATTAAAAAACTACATATCAAATAATGGACTTTATTTATAAAGATATGCTCAGAAAAGTAATCTACATGTATGACGAGGGACTGGTGAAGTAACTTTTTATAACCCATAAGAGAAAATTAATTACCCACCATAAAGATTTTTTTTTTCTTTTTCAAAATATAGATAGTTTTTGTATGTAAAACAAATTAATTAAAGTGTACACATGTTATGTTCATCTAATCATAATTCTTTTATTGCTTGACACACATTGCAATTGTGCTAGTTCAGAAATTTGGTCTATTCTTGCTCATGAAGATTTGAAATGCATGGAATCATATGGTTGTGATTTGTATAGTGTTAATTTTTAAGGATACGGGGTTATTATCTTATATTTTTTGACAAGTTAGAAATATGGGTAAAACTATTAATGACATGACTTTATGTGTAAAATCATGAATTTTTTTTTAAAGATAGTATCAAGGGTATGGGCAACATAATTTATCTAATATAACAATATTAGTATATTACGCCATATATGGGCAAATAAGACACCCTTACCTTAGAACCATTTTTTGTTATGGCAAAAGTACCATTTCATCCGCCAGTGCTACCATCTCATTAGAGCCATACAGAAACACTAAATTAAACAAAGGTAACATTACTTTAGTGTTACCTTTTGCTTATGGATAAAGAAATATTTAATTAATTAATGTGGGCTGCACATGTAATTATTTAATTTATATATTCTTATTAAATATATATTTAATGGGTTAAGTTGTATGGAGTAGACATAAAAATTGGAGTATTGGAGTAGAATATTGGAAAAAATATAATGTAGTAATCAAAATTCAATTTTTTTTGTCCTACAATATTTGTAATCATTCTGACAACCCGCAGACTATGTTCTGCAATATAAACATTGTAAACAAAATGTAGAACATTTACTTTTATAAATCAGAGAAAATTATGTTATCCAATATAACTAATAATCCGGACATGAATTTTAATACTTATTAAAGTGAAAAATATTATTGATTGATTGATAATTTTGTTTAAGACAACTTATAAATGATAAATTACATAAGAATTTGGATAATGAAAGATATTATTGTTGATTAAACTAAAAAATTGTAACTCGTACTCCAATACTCCATTGTATACTCCATAGAACTTAACTCTTAATTTATATCTTTATATTGAGTAATTATGGTGAGCTGGAGGTGGGTCCCACACAGGGTCCAGTCCTAATGTAATGTAACACTAAGTTTTTTATATATAGCTGAACTGCAACACTAATGGAATCACCAAATGTAACACTAATAAAAAAAATTCTCAAATATATGCATCAATCCATTACCAAAGCAACCATTCAATACATCAAATGTACCAAAATACAATTCAAATCACCAAAACCTAATACTAACAACCCACAAAAGAACCTAATACCAACCACCAACAAAATAAACCCATATCTCCAAATGTATCACCAAAACAAACAAGTCTCCAAAATCATTCTTCCCCAATTAACAAAATACAATCCAAACCAACATACCAAAACACAGTATCAACCAAGTCTCCAAAGATATAACCACCAACCAAATAAACCCATAATTCAAATCTAATAAATTAACAACTCTTACGAAATATTCATACTACTGATTTGAATAAGAGAAAGCTAAGAGGATGTCCTCGCAGTCCCAGCAGTGAGTGGTGTAGCATTTTCGTCATCCTCGCTTGAAAGAGTGGAACAAAAGTCTCCAATGTCCTGATTCATGCTGGATTAGCTTTTGCCAGTTTTTTGAGGACCATTGACACTTTATCTTTGACTTTCATATTAACATCTCTTCCAATTCAGCCTCAAGTTCTCCCTGATCTTCGTAGTCAACTCGAGCAAATACGGGTCTAGGTCTGCAGTAGCCGAAGTCGAATCTGATTCCATCTTCTTTTTCTTACTCTGCAAGAAAATTTGTGTAAAATATCGCGTTTATCATTGCATTAAAATTTTTACAAGTATCTACAATTTTGTTTTTAGGTGTAGTTTGTGATTGAACTAAAGTGTTATATTTTATTCTTAACTACCTTAACATTACCCGTTCTATTATGTAACAAAATTTTACCAAATAAATCAAACCAAAACAACTACTCATTGACAAAGCATTTTTACATCTCCTAAGTTGCGGAACAAATCACTTTTGTTTTCCATGTACCATATAAAAGGAAAAAAACAAATAAAATACTTACGTCTCTTTTCTGCACTGCAGCTTTAGTCTTGTATTTTCCACCATCTTCTCGATCACGGGATTCCAAATATATGGCAGCCTTTGATGGCGATGCAAGATTGGGATCAGTTGTTTTTTGTTATAAAGTAAACACGGTATTTGTTATATGTAATTTTTTTAACGTTGTACGTCAAATGTTCCGAAACTACTAAAATTGACTAAATGGTGAGTGCAGTATTTAAGTTCTTTAATAAATTTATGTGGATATTTATAAGTATTTCAACACCAAAATCTAAGCTATTAATGCAACAATTATTCAGAAAATGACTTAGAGAAATGGGAGTCCACAGACGTGCACATCTTAATATCAAAACTTAACATCGAAATGAATAATTTATTATGATGATATTAACAAGGACATACACATACCAACTTCTCTCCAACCTCTGCACTGCTGCTGACACCCAGAGTGATACTCTCAGTGTTTTGATGATCACACTGCCAGCAAGCTAATAGCATAAAGCTGGTGCTTGTTAGCGAGCTATCAAAGATACATATACATGTGCTAACAGTTTGGTAAGTTTCAGTATTATGTTCAACTATCAGCAAGCTTACAGGATGTCATTCAGGCTTATTAGCAAGCTCACAGCATGAACAGAATAACAAATGGATAAGGATCAAAGTCGAAAAGCATGGAGATTTCTTAGGATTCAATTTGTAAGGACTTTAATATTTATATATGACTTATATAAATATTAGAGCTCAGTTTTAAATAAGAGTTTTAAACAAAAACAATTTCCTAAACTATAGGAGAGTTTATCTCTTACTCGATCTTATCTATAACTACTCCTATTTGATTTCTAAAAGGTGGTTAATTTATAAACGTTTTTAGTGAGAATTTTACAATGTTCTTTTGCTCTTACTCAGTAAACTATACGTTGTTCAAACGTTCATCTTTCAAGCAAATAAAACGCGAGATATGTTAAAATCAAGAACGTTGGAGATTTGTTGAATTATGACGGTTTGGAATGATGGTATAAATACTTGAGTGTGGTTGCCGTTCTGAAAAACAAGAACACACTTCAAGCTTTCTGAAATACAACATACTTTCATTGTAAAATCTTTACTTGAGCTCTAGTACTTATATTTTATTATATATCTATATTGAGTTCATAGTTTCGGTTGTATTACACTCATACATTGTATTGTTCAAAGTGTAAAGGTTTGTTACTGTGTATCCAGCTTGTGAAACAAGGGAATAAGGGGACTAGTTAGCTAGAAGAGTATACTTGGGAAGTATAGGTCTTGGAGAGCTTTTGGTTCGTGGTTCAGGGGTTTCAGCAAGCTGATAACAGGAACAAGGGTTAAAGGGAGTTATATTATTGAATCTTGTAATTGTTGACATTTCTTGATTAATAATATAATCTCTTACCAGTTGGTAGGGGACCAGGACGTAGACCATTAGGGATAGGGGTCGAACCCGGCTAAAATTCTCTGTGTTGCTAGCTTACTGATTATATCTGTTTTGCATTGCATCTGCATTGTTAGCTAGCTGACTGTTTACTCTGAAATTAACAGCAAGCTGTCTGTGACAGTTTAACTATTCGGTAACAATTAAAAATCGGTCATATTAGCCATAACACCTATTCACCCCCCCTCTAGGTGTGTAATTTAAATTGCTATCAGAGCTGTGTTTGTACTAATACTTCTGTAACAGGAATAGTATCGATCGATATGGCTGATCACTTTCAGGGAAAGTCCGATTTTAGAGCTTCTCTACTCACGGGTTCTGACAACTACAATTGGTGGAAAGGCCAAATGGAGGCTCATCTGTCCAGAGATCCCCTAATGCGAAGAGTGGTGCAAAGACGTCCCTATGAATATCTTGATAAAGATGGCAAAGTCAAGGACGTTGATGTTCTCACAGTGGACGAGCTATCAAAGGTTGCTGCCAACGGAAAAGCAAGGAGTAACTTATCAATGGGCTCAATCAAGCTGAATATGACAAGGTCTCTTCTCTCAAAACGGCAAAGGAAATTTGGGATGCATTGGAGACGTATCATGAAGGCTCTCAACGCTTAAAGAAGGTCAAGCTCGGAAAGCTCATGAAAGAATTTGGAAGCTTCGCTATCAAGAAGGGAGAATCCATTCGGGAAAGCCAAGCTAGATTCCAAGTTACTCTTAACAGCCTTGAAAGACTTGGCAAAAAGATTCCTCAATCGGAAATCAACATGAATATTCTAAATGCAGCTCCATTCGAATATGGTGCCAAGGTCACAGCATTGGAGTCAGCTCTCAACATTGATACTATGGATCACCTAACTATATTTGCTGAGTTGGAACAATTTGAAGCTAAAATTGAAGCTAACAGTTCAGAAAGCAGCAAGCTGCCAACAGAGAAAATGAAGAATCTTGCACTGCACTCCTCTGTCAGCAAGCTGGAAACGGATGAGGAAACAGAATCAGATGAGGATCTAGCTCTTATGTCCACAAAAATCAAGAGAATGATTGAAAAGAAAAATAAAATGAAGAGAGAAAAGGGCAAAGCTTTTGGTGCAAAGAAAGATCCAAAGGATGATGCATGTTTCGAATGTGGCAAGAAAGGACATTTCAAAAGGGATTGCTACAAGCTCAAGAACAAGCCAAAGCCGCCTAAACAGCAAGCTGATTTCAAGAACAAAAAGAAATCCAAGGCACTTCTAACTTGGAGTGATGATGAAGATGAATCAGCTTCTGAGGATTCGTGATGAGTTGGTGAACTTGGCTCTTCTTGGTCTCGATGGCTCAATTGATTCAACTGATTCGGATACGGACACTAATAGTGAGGTAAATTTTATTTATTCCGAATTACATACTATTGATACAACTACTTGTGAACTAACCATGCAGGATAAGAGTTGTTCATCAATAATGGAACTCACTGATCTCAAGAATGAGAATTATGAGCTCGAGAACGAAAATGTTCATTTGAAGAAAGTCATAAGTGATTTCTTGAATGAAAAGAGTGCCAAGGCTAGTAGTGGAATCATTGCTACCCTCAAGGAATAGATCTCTCAACTTGAAGGGAACAACATGCAAATCCAAAGAAAGAATGATACACTCATGAAGGAACTCAGCTCGCTGAGAGCAGATCTTAAAGCTAAGGATGCAAGCTTGGAGGCATTCGAGTTGAGCAAAACTCAAAGCTTAGCAGAAATATCTATTCAAGCTGAAAAGATCAAGTCATTGGAGCAAGAAGTCAAAGATCTTCAGAAATATACCTTCGCTTGATCTTGGACAGCTTCTGCCCAAAGTCTTCTTGGCAGCTTGATCTCCTGCATCAATGTCCTAGCTGTTTCTTGTAAGGACCTGTTCTTACGCTCTACAACTCCATTTTGCTGAGGTGTACGAGGTGTTGAGAACTCATGTGAGATTCCTCTTTCTTCACAATAAGTAATGAAATCTTTTTGGAATTCCCCACCATGATCACTTCGAATACCTACAAGGCTTGTATCTAGCTTGTTCTCAAGCAACTTGATTAGTTTCTCAAATTCACTAAAAGCACAATCTTTAGTATGCAAGAATAATACCCAAGTGAATCTAGAATAATCATCAAAAATAACAAAGGCATATTGTTTACCTCCAATACTCTTATAAGCTTCGGGACCAAAAAGATCCAAGTGAAGAAGCTCTACAAGTTTAGAAGTAGATACCATTTTCTTTGCCTTATGTGGAGTCCTTGTTTGCTTTCCCAATTGACAATATAATAGTCAATCGTCGACCATTTTAGTCGGTATAATAGTACCATCTTCTATGGCCATCCAAACTTTGACTCCTTGAGATCTTGCATATATTCTAAATCTCGTTTTCCAAGTAGCAAAGTTTGTGCCATCAAATAGAGGAGGTCTAGAATTTGAAAGACTTTCACTACATCCGATAGCATTTATATAAGCCATATCGGATCTACTTTTCTTTGTGCTTGAAATTTAAATAGCACTTTTTAAAAGCAACTGCTCCGATGCCAATTGTTAGGTCCCGATAGAGTGTAAATTAAGCTAGAAGGGGGGGTTGAATAGCTTAATCACTAATTCAAAAATTGATGTGGTGTAATAAAATTTATCCCCCTTTTGAATAGCTTTTATCGAGAGTATAGGCAGTTAATGTGTGCGGAAGCAATGTAAGAGTAATACGACACACGAGACTTTATCCTGGTTCGCGGTGGCTAACTCAACTCTTGGAGTCCACTCACCCCTACTCCAGTCCCCGAGCTCCTCCCCGGACTCGAGATTTTATCTACTATAAAGAAACTCCTTTACAGTAGGCGGAGAAGCCTTTACAAATATATATTTTGGAGCGTAACTTCCCGTTACCTCCTCACTGTAAATGTAAACTTACAAGACTCGTCTTGGAGCGTAACTCCCCGTCACCTCCTCAAAGTCGTTGTACTCCGGGTGTAGTCTTTGAACTTCTAAACTTTTGCAGGTCTTGAATCTTAGGTCTTAGGTCTTGGGTCTTTCCTCTTCCTCACGGTGCAAAGACGACTAACTCCCCATTAGCTCGTCTACGACTTGGGTCTTAGAACGAAGATCACCTCACTTCACTTCACCTCACTGCAAAACTTAGAAAACAATATCTACGACAAATAACCTTAGTTTATAAAAAGGGTTTTGGACTAGACGCAACTAGGCCGATAGTGGGTATATATATATGTTGATATATATATTTAAAGTATACTTTCCGAATGATTTAGAAAGATTTAAGTATACTTGATGTTTTACTCCAATACTAAAGATGAGTATATAGTTGGAGTAATAAAAGTCTTGTAAGCTTTAGTCTCGCTTAAGACTTGTATAATACTTGTCTTTTTGACTAAGTATATATTACTTCGAATATACGTCTATTTTCGAAGTGCGGATTTAAGAAAGTCTTTTGATTTAGCTCTTTGGCTATGGACTCTTTTTAATACAACTCTTCTCTTGGTATAGTCTTTTTAGACTAGATTAAATTGATTTAGTGCGTAGAGAGAGAGTGTAGTCTTTCTTTAACTTTAGCATAATATGATGATATAGCCAAACTAGAATCCGCAATTACAACAACAATAAATAATAACAATAAAGTGCAGAAAATAAATAGCGGAAAGTAAATAAGTTAGTTGGCTATGTTAGTGCTAAGTAAAGTTAAAGAGTTAAAGTAAGCCTTTTAGATTTTCTTCCCACGCAACAATACGATGATAGTTGGGAATAGAATCAAGCTTAATAAAATTGATTTTGACCGTCATAAAATATTAATCTCGTTTTTGAGATTTATTATGAATCTTTAATTCGTGATAAGATACAAATCGTTGTTCGTTTGTATCAAAATATATTTGAGTATATTCGAAAGATATAAACTTTGTTTATGTATATAACTCAAATATAATGAATCTTAGTTTGTTTAAATATACACCAAATCTCTAGTTCGTGTATATATATTTATATTTCGAATAACACGACTTTGTTAGTTCGTGTTTGAAATTAATTCGAAATAAGAAATCTCTTTTATAAGAGATATAAGATGAAGAGCTTTAAGATGAATAGGTCGAGAATCTACTACAAAATTGATCTTAGGAAACACTACTTGCATAGCGTTTTTTTTATGCGCTATTTAAGTAGTATACTTGCATAGCGTTTTTCCAAAAAAACGCTATTTAAACTATTTTATATAAAAAATGTATATACATGCAGACACTAACATAGCGTTTCTTAAGTAAACGCTATTGAAGTGTAAACGTACATAGCGTTTGTACAAACGCTATCCAAAAAAACGTATTTTAAGTGATTATATATTTTTTTTGTTTTGAAATATTAATACATATATAGTGCTTCTACAAGCGCTATCCAAGACAACGTATTTTAAGTGAATATATATTTATTTATTTCTAAATACCAATACATATATAGTGCTTGTAGAAACGCTATCCAAGATAACGTATTTTAAGTGATTATATATTTTTTTCCATACAGTTCTTGTAGAAACGCTATCCAAGATAACGTATTTTATGTAATTATATATTTTTCTTATTTCTAAATACTGATACGTATATAGTGTTTGTAGAAACGCTAACTAAGTACTTTTATTTTACTTTACTTTTATCAAAATAGTTTTCATTAATTCTTATCTTTTGTGTGACGACCTGAATTTTTAGAAATTATTTTATTTTATATTGATGTTTTTTTTCAAAATGAAGGAATAAAATCTTATATTTTATTCCATTTTGAGTTTATAATTTTATTTATTTACATATTTTTCGGGTCAGTAAGATATCGAATATAATTTAATTCATATTTATTCGTACTAACATTTATATTTAGATTTAAATTACAAAAAAAATGAATTGTGGTAGTTTTATATTTTGAGTTATTGAAAATATTTCAAATGATTATTAGCAAATAAAAGAGATTTTCAAACAATCGTTGTTATTTATAAAATTAAATTTATTTTCATATCAGAGGTCAAGAATTTTAAATATATAAATGGAATTTTCTTAAAACCAATTATTTGTTAGAATTTCAGTTTTTATGTTTAGAAAATGAGAAGTAAATTATTACTGAACTGTTTGTACCGTAAGCATGATACAACGGGCAAGGGGTGAAAAGAACAGAGCACAGTATATGGGGAATGGAAGCAAAAAATTAGGGTTTTTGTAGAGGAGACGGAATCAAATCAGTAGAGAGGTTTGAAGATAATTAAGGATTTATGATTGAAGGTTGAATATGTGTGTGTGTGTTTGAACGATGATGGTGGAAGATTTATACGGTGCCGTAACCGGTGGTGGCTATGTGTGGGTTCGAAAGAATTGCAGGGGGTTTGGGGTTGTTTTGGCCTAAATTGAAAGCGGCGGTAGCGCTGGTATGCAGGTGGTCTGTTGCAGCGATGGACTGCGTAACCGCGTATGGATGAAAGGAGGGATGTAGGCAAGCTGTTTGATTAAATGTCTGTGAGGGAGAGAAGCTAGCGAAGGTGTGGTATTTGGGCAGTGTTAGCGCGGTTGTCGGAGATGGGGATCATGGAAGCGGCGGCAGCCGCAGGAGGACGGGAGGGAAGCTAGGGAGGTGGAGTATGCGGAGAGAAGGCAGATGGTTATTCCAAAGCAAGTGTGTCAAATGTTTTCCAGGTTGGCCTTTTAACCAGTCTTTTTAACCAGTTTAATAATATGTTTCTGTATATCTGAAGCTCTTTGTACAATGTATGTTTCTATATTGTCTACAAGGTAGAGGCAGTTAAAATTTGGATAACTTTTTCATGGCAAGGTTTGGTCTAATTGTAATCTAGTAAAAGTATCACACCCTGGTAATGGCTTGTCTAGTTTTGGCTTTACTGTCTAGGCAAAAACTCTGACGGATAAGGCAGCTGTGATATTTCATATTTGGCAAGAGAGAAATAGGAGATTATCTGCAAAGCAAGGTTGTCACCCACTGGTCAGGTTGTTCTTATATGCTAGTCTTACACTGAGTTTGTTTATTGAAATTTTGCATGCTATGTATATTTGCACCCACCATCTATGCCGTGATCTTCCATGTATGTCATTATTAATTTGCAATGTGTGTTTATGCAATCTATGTAGTATTGTATGTGTGTATTTATTTGTGTATCGAGTCTATTGCTATTGTCTGCTTGTACAATCCGTGCAGTAGCTTGGGTATGTTTTTGCGTATTAAGTCTATTGCATAATTTTGGTTAAACAATTTCTAGATGTTGGATATCCCTATGATTTGGAACAGTGGAGGGTTTGATTCTTGCTTGCTGTTCTCTGCCTTACTCCATCTATGCATAAACTTCCAGGTAATTTTAGCCTAATCCTGGCATAGGCATCTTAGAAATATGCTCAATGATTTTTGATTTTTAGTTATCCGAAAATTGTCTTTTTCTCTGTGGGTCTACTGAATTCCTAGAGAGAACTTGACACAATGATTCTAGATCATTGTAATTTAGATGAGTCATCACCAAATATTTAAAAAGACTCAAGTTTTGTGGTTGTTCACTCCATGCAGGCCCGATAGTTTTACCAAAGACAAAGTTTATGCGGAGGCTACATGTGCTGAGTTGTTATAAATTAGATATGATGTCAAATTCTTTATCAAGCATTTAAGTCTCTCAAATCTCAAAGAGCTGAGTATTCCATGTGGAATCAAATTTCGTGAAGTTAAATCTGATAGAGGGAAGCAGATTTATATTGAGCAGAGTAAGCTGTCCTGCGATGGAGGTAATCATAAAAGGTGATGGTACAAATAACAGGAAGGTCTTAAACTTTGCTCAATTGAAATCTATTGCCGTAAAAGATATGTAGACACTTACATGATTTTACAGCCATGAGAGAAATATGGGTTCAAATTCAACTAACAGCACTGATATTTCCTCTGACCATTTTGGGTTGAGACAAGAAAAGAAGATAATCTGCGGTACATATCATGGATTTCTTATGTAGTTGGATAGTAGTCTTCAGTTATACTAGTTTTTCAGTTGATTTTGATTGTATGTAATTTGTATTTGCTAACAAAAAGTAGTCTAGATTTTGTTGGGTTATTTGTCTTGGCCAAATTTTATCAGCTGTATGACTTGTTTATTCTTCTTTAAATTAATGATATTATTGTTATTGTTTGTAGTTTTATTTTGAATTTGCAGTTATCTATTTTTATTGTATTTAGGAATATTTCAAGAATATACGGGTAAAGAAAAATAACAGTAAAATAAATATTATGATTTTAAAAATATATATCACTTACACAACGTTCCCGTAAGTGCTGTTGAAGTGGTATAATGTGTTGAAAATTATACTTACATAGCGTTTCTCAACATGCTATCTAAGATCATGTACTTGCATATCACTTACTTAGATAGCTCTTTCATAAGCGTTATCTAAGTTTACCACTTGTATAGCTCAAAACAAAACGTTCTCTAAGTTGTTTTTACTTCAATAGCGCCCACTTGCATAGCGTTTAAAAATGCTATGTAAGTGCAAAAAGGAACGTTATCTAAGTTAAAATATGTAGTAGTAATAACGAGCTCTTGTATATATAATGGTCGGTTAAGACTCGGATCGAAGCTAAAATAATAACCACTTACAAAAACGATCGGAAAGTTCGCCGAAAAAATTCGCCGGATGTTCGGCCGGATATTGGCTTAGTGGCGGAACTTGGGCAGCCCTACGGGAGGCCTAAAGTAGTAGTGGTTGAGCTAGTTGGGTTGGGAGAGAGCTTAGTTGTTTGAACTAAGCTTATATAACTAAAACCTTGTATATATAAATATATATGTATAAGAAGTGAGGTTTTAGAGAAGAAGTATTTTTAGAGAGTGTTTCTAGAGATGAAAGAGAGAATACTTCTAAAATTCC
The DNA here is from genome assembly GCF_001625215.2 of Daucus carota subsp. sativus. Taxonomy (NCBI): domain Eukaryota; kingdom Viridiplantae; phylum Streptophyta; class Magnoliopsida; order Apiales; family Apiaceae; genus Daucus; species Daucus carota. Next base: position 17,229,170 of record NC_030389.2, read on the forward strand.
CAGCAACTAATTAGCTCTTTAGCTTGTGTGGGGTGGTATTCATAGGGAAAATTTGGGGTAGTGGGTAGTGGAAGGTGATGTAAGGGAAAATTTGGGGTAGTGGGTAGTGGAAGGTGATGTAAGGGATGATGTAAATGGGTAGGTGATGTAAGGGATGACTACATTGTTCTTGTCCACTAGCAACTTGACAACCAACATGTGACACGTTATCTTAGCACTTAATGCTTGGAAGAGGATAAGGCACACACCCCAATGCAACCCAATTAACTATTAATTAATGATTAAGTATCGTTAATTAAAAATAGCTTATTTCTAAACATCTCCAATAAATCCAAAAAAAATATGACAATTTTTTAAATATTGGAAAATGAAAATCTGTGCAGTTTGGTAATTTTTGGTCAAAGTCGTCTAGGTCAAATGCTCAGTCAAAACTTCTCGGGTCAACCGTTCGGAAACTCACCCCGACAAACATTCTCCAAAAATCACGAAACTTTTACCTAACATACATCACATCATAAAAATGACATCCCCAAAGTTCCAAGTCATTCTAGAAAGTGGAAGTATTTTATCCGGAATTAAAACGATAAAAACCGCTTTTCGGGTATGAATAAAATACGTAAATCCTTTTGACGATTTGTAAAATATTTTTGGCTAGAATTTTGACTTGAATAAATACTACAAATATATTTTCTTGAGAATCAAATAGTTTGGAGTTTATGGAAAAATTTTTGAGCAATTAAATTAATTTCCTTCGATAAATAAGGAAATATACGAAAACCGAGAAAATTAGCATTTGGTCAAAACGAGTAGACCCTTGACTAATTTTTGATACCAAAATACTTAGAATAATAGGAATCATGATAAATCATGATTTTGACAATTTTGAAGTACATTCTAAGTATTAAAATCTTTTTTCCGAAAAATGAATAATTTGAGAGACCTTGGAGAAAATGTTTAATAAACCAAGAAAAATGAATATTAATATTTGACCATCCAAATATTAATGTTTTGATAGAGTAAATCTTTCTTTTGGATAGAAAACAATTTTTTTGGAATGAAAGATTCATTTTTGTATAATTAAAGATAATTTATCCCGTAAAATAGGAATTGGTAAACCAGGGAATAAATTACTTTAATTAAGAGATTTAAAAAATAATGTTACATGAGGGTTTTAAACAATATCAAATCTTGATAATCCTTTTTCGATCTTCTTGCGAGTTTAATTTTGCAATATGAAGATAGGGAAATATCATAGAGTGACGATATCCCTCAGCATGAATGTAACGCCCCCAAATCCACCCTTTCGTGAATTTAGGTCGTCACGGTACAATACTTTCATACACTTGTATTATCATTACAACTCATAATAAAATAAGGTTCACCGTGGACACAACCCCACAGATCTCAGGATCTAATACTCACAAACACCACCTACATAATACAATATTTGATACATTTGGGAAATTTTAACACAAGTCTGAACATACTACGTTACCATCCCAAGAAACAACTTTCAAGTCTATACATCCTCACTTTATATATGATACTTAATTTCTCTTTGCTTTGGCGGACAATACTGTTCATCTGCTTTGTTCCACCCTGTCTAACAATATCAGAGTAGCAAGAGTGAGCAACAGTGTGCTCAGCAAGTTCATAATTAACATTTCAAAAATGATATGAGAGGGGATCTCGAAAGTAAACAATAATCACATCTTTAAGTGAATGAAATAATAATAACAACATTAAATGAATGAAACAATAATCACAACTTCAAGTGAATGAAATTCACTTCACATCATAGTGTATTAAAGAGATTCTGATCTGGCAATTCACCGATAATTTGTAAGATGAAACTGGTCATTTCCACCCCGATACAGCAGCGATGCGATCAACTATCGCCGAGTACCGTTCTCCTGCGTAACTTACCCTCACCCGATCACGGCTCGCGATAAGCACGCCCTATCCTCTTTAGCTAGCATAACGAATATCTCTGAGGCCATCGTCGAACTCTTTTGACGTTCCCCGTATTCGTAAATGTCCTCATTTGGGACCAATAATCTCATATATAAATTAAACTCCGTGGTTCGCAAGCCACGTTGACCAGTGAGAAGAACATCCTCCAGATTTAAGATTTTCGAATAAAATTAAATGATTGAAAGGATAATCAAAAGTCTTAGATTCGAACAAGGAATCTAGCGAGTATCGTTTAATCAAGACGAAGGTGGTCGATATGAAAAATATACCGACCATTGAGTCCATGAAAGTGATTATTTCCGAACAAAAGAAAATAATCATAATTTATATAATAAATAAAAGGTTCCCCTCGAACAAAGAGAAGCAGCCTCAATACGCAATAATTCTGAATTCTGGATCGAGTTACTCGTAGAGAATAATGGATGGAGTATAAGCTAAGTCTAAAGTTATCGGGGTGCAGAAAACAAAAATAATAAAAAGAGTATAGGTTAAGAAATCAACTTGCCTTATTTCCGGATCTTTAATATCAAGTATAATCACATTTAACAGAATCATAACACAAAATTCAGCAAGTCAAAGTAGGGATAAGTGAACTTGCCTTGCTTTCCTTGAAATAAAGTCTTTGCCCAAAACATAAATAGATGTGCTTGCTTCCCCAAATAAGAAGGGCTCTTCTAGACAGAAATAAATAATTTAGAATTTTTCTTAAAACAAAGTTCTGACTTCCTACTTAATATATTACTTTATGTTTCATATTACTAAAAATAAATCTCATTTCCAGTGTATTTCATGATTATTACAGTTATATAGATTTCGTTATTTATTTCACATTTTCACTATGTGAACTTTAATCACAAAATTCATTTTGTTACGAGAGTTACGGTTACGCACATCCCATATAAAAACGACCATAACTCCTAAACTGTAGTCTGTACATCCTTTTTACGTGATTCAAGCGCTCACGTGATCTACTAACTATTATCTACATAGACATGCCAAATATTTGACAAAATTCTTATGCCCTGAATCTGTGTACCAGCCGTGGTGATATTTCTCGAAAATTGGGCATTATTACGGCTATAATCTTAACATTTCCATAAGTAAACTCGTGTTAATCCCATTACCAAACACGCATATCATCATTGTCATCATATAATAGGTGTACCAAGATTTTTTTGTTGAATACAAGTTAAGAATGAGGTTTCAAACAATTCTCAGCCATTGGTGACAATTCGCAAATTCTAGTTTTATAGATCTTCATTAAAATACCATAACTCAACAATCGTACGCTTAAATAATACAAGATTTTCGCCTAAGTAAACTAGAAACAATATTGAACATTTTGTCTTCAATACGTATCATCAAAATATGAGTTTAAGGGCCTCATATGCTCTGTCCAAAACAGGACAGTAGCCTGGTGGCTTCCTTTATTCCAGAACTGATTTGTCTTTCGCATTATCTCATTATCCACATGTCTAAACATTACCAAATTTTACAGAGGCCATATTCGGATATTTATCTACGACTTTCATTCTTTGTCCAGCAAGAGATAAAGTCCATAACATCCTCAAAAACACATTCCAAAATAGCACTACATCCCTGGAAACAGAAATCCTGCCCGCACACCTTTTACTTGGGCATTTTTAGTAATTCGAAATATTAATATATCATAACCAAATTTTTACAGAATCTTAATAAATGTCTTATGTATCTCCTATAAAAACTTCATGTCCTAATTCACCCGTTGTCATACAAAAACAATTACCCAAAGTAGGATACATCTGCAGGTCGCATGTTCTGGCACCCCTTTACTAATAAATTCATAACTCCGAACTTATACAGTGATTTATCATGAACTTTTGCAGAGAGATTCTAAAAACTATACGGAATAATTTTCGTGTAGAAACCTTAAACTAAATCGGAGTTTATGACATTCATATTACCTGTGCAAACTCACGTCCAAATCTGTCCAGGAGCCGTTGGTTTCTGCCTTGCTCCTTCCACCTTCTCTTGTATTGTCCTTACTTCCATGCTCATCCAACCTCCTTATCTCTTTCTCCATATATCTCTTTCTCTCTACAAACCAGCTCCAATACATATTCCCCATCCATTCAACTCCATCTAAGTACCACCTTCATCTCTATCCTACTTGGTGCATTCTCCATTCCTAAACCAAAGCCAGCACCACCTCCGTTCAACAACATCCCCGCGGCCCTTGAGCTCCAGCCCTTTGGAAAAGAAAAGAAAAGATATCATACTGAAAAAGAAGGGGGTGCCCAGAGGGAGAGAGTGAGAGGAGAGGGAGTGGAGAGATTGTGAGTGGAGAGAGAGAAATGAAAGTTTTGATATATTTGTTTTTTTTTTCTTTGTTTTTTCTTAGCTTGACACTTGCCAACCATGCAATCAATCTAAGTGGTGAGTCATGGCCTCACCTCCCCATCTTTTAACACTTGTCTCACATGCAAAAATCATGCCCCAAATGAATGCCAAGTGTTTCTCGGCTCGTGAATTACTAATTTGTTTCATTTTTATCGTAAACATTGTAATATAAAAGTTATTCGAAATATCTTCTAAAACTCACGACACATTTACCATAGCAAGGTAATATTATAAAAGGTTTATAATTAAAGTTTCAGAATTTTAAAATAATTTTTGAAGTCTTCACGGATTTTGGAAGTTTTAATTCAAAACCATTCACTAAAAATCTAATTTTTATTAAAACTAATATTATATAATTTTGAAAAGTCATAAATATAATAATTATCACTAGGGAACCTTAAAACTAATATTTAAAATTATATTTGTACTTTTTTATAATTTATTCTTTAAAATATCAATTTCCGAAAATTCAAAAAAATAATTACTAAACAATTAAGATAGACTACTATAAACACATTTATACACATAAGCACATACGAGTGACATGTTAGCATCGTATAACTCATAATTTTTCATACCTGACAAGTGATCACATAATTATCATTTATTGTTTAACTAATTAACACAAAATTATGGGTCCTGACTATTGATTATAATATCATTTTAAATAGAAACTAATATTTGCAGCATTCTTTAATAAAATTTTTGAAATGTTTAAAAATTATTATTTCCTCTCAAATATTAGCATAAATTAGTAAAATATTTAAATAAAAATATCATAAATATAATTCGATTATGCCGAATGTCATAATTTAAAATGAATATAATTAAAATATATACATTAATAAAATTCCCGAAAATATAAATTAGTCAATTTGTACATTATTCAAATGTTAACAAAAATCATTCTATACGGAAGCCATAGATAATAGGCACAACTATATATCACATTTTAACTACTTATTTAAGGAACTAAAATTCCAAATCACAAAATATTTATTTGTAATAATAATTCATACTGAAATATTCTGGGTCGTCACATTCTTCCCCCCTTCAAGGATTCCGTCTTCGGAATCAACACTTGTCATCAATAGAGAGGGATATTCCTTCTGTATTTTGGTTTATAACTTCCAAATAGCTTCTTATATCTCATGGTTCCCTTAAAACTATTTTGTCCATCTTGATCTTTCTACTTCTCGACTCTTGTATCCTCTAATCCACTATATAAATATGTTCATAAATTAAATTGTACCATATGAGTTTAAGTATATTCATTCTCCCATATCCTCCAAATACATTAAAGACGTTTGCCCATACAACGTTTTCTATAGATGTATTTTATTACTTGAATGGCATCTAAGTTAGAGGCAAACTTAAGTAGTGACAATTAATCATATCAACCTTCCCTTTGAAATCTAATGCTTAAGCCCATAATATCTCTTCTACAACATATATCACCCTTTCATTTAGTTAACCAATTAATCAACAGATGCTAAATTGTATTCGATTTTTAATCCGGTTTCAAAATATTCTTGAAATGATCACTAAAATCAAAAGGCATCGGGCATCTCTATCTGACGTTATTGACCTCAGTTTTTTAATTCTAACCAAAACTTCTTTCGCATCAAATTTCGTAGTTTCTCTATTGACTAATTACGATTTTCCGAAAGAAAAGCTATCTTGGTAAGTCTGTCACGATATTCACATCATGATTTACATCCATCCATGGTGACCTATTTACAGAAATCTATCTTAATGAGAACTTATTTCCACCTAGAATCTCTAATGGTCATAATAATTTAGAGTTAGTTGTCATTCACTGACATGTGAACATTTAGCTATCCAATCACACAATTTCTCTCCTCATTAAGAGTCATTGATAGTCTCTTTTGATATCCTGGTATATATATTTGTACTTCCTAGATGATTATAATATCTTAGATTATATGTTTCACTCATAAATTCATCTTGCAATGTCTAGAATCCAGGTTCAAAAGCAAATTTTTTTTTTGTTCTTATCATCCTTCTTACTCAAGAGCTCTTCCCCTGTCATTTACGTGCTTCCTTCTTTAATCGCTCTTTCAGAGTATCTTAAAATTCCTGAAGTTACTTAGCCTCCACCAATATTTCAAATCCTTCTGCGATTGCATGAGCTCAAATCTTGACTTTGGTTAATAACTTTATAATTTATCTAGTCAACTTAGTCCTAGAAACTAACATCTTATATCTTTTCGTTCGGTTCTAAGTATTGACAATGACATTCCTTCTTCGTGGAGAATAGTTTAGGATGTGATCGTAACTTCCTGAAAAAATTTAGACAACTATCTCACCTTATTTTGCTTTATTTATGTGATGATAAATCTTTAAATCGATCCCATATTTCATGTATATCTCAACTTTCTCACTCTTCAACTGATTTGTCTAAGTCAGATATCCAATTTATTTAGTAGCCACCTCAACATCATATGTTGGATATCTTAGTCATATTCTCAATAATCTCCAAGTATAGGAACTCATCTCCATATGGTGTCGATACACATCTTAGTCCTTTATAAAAAAAATCTCCACGGGTCATGTTATTATTACTATATTTTTACAGTATCGATTTTCAGTGTATTTCACTCTCGTACTTCATCCCAATACATGGAAACCTTTGTCCATACATTGTTTCCGACAAAGCGGTCTGATACTTGGTTGACATATATGGTTATGGCAGCCTCAAGTAATGGAAAATGATTATATTAACTCCCTTTGAAGTTTGATGCTTAAGTTCATCTCAACTCTTTTGTAGTATGAATCGCTCTTTCACGTAGCCGCTAAATCTACAGATTATATGTTGTATTCGAATTTAACCTATCCACGAGATATTCTTGGAAATGTCTTGAGAATTCTTAATTAATTCAAACGTCTCTTTTCGACACCATTGATACATATTGTTCTATGTCTAATCATAATCTATTTCTAATAAATCCCATCGATTTCTCAATTAATTAGTTTTTAATTTCTTAAGAGAAAATTTGCTAACTAGGCGAGTCTGTGCATGATATCCTTTAGTACATCATGATTCGTCATAGTCTATGGCAATCCACTATTAGAATCGATCCTGAGAGGCTCCCTTTTCACTCAGAATTTCTAGTGGTTTTAATAGTCTTGTACTAGCTTTCATTCTTTTGCATGCTACACATTTTAATTGCCAAGCTCACAATTTCTATTTTCTCATTAGGCTACTATTAATTTCCCTTAATATCCAAGAAAATATTTTTACTTTAAATTAAAATATTTTGAATTATGTGTTTCACTTGTAGTCATCAATTCCAACTTCTCACTTTAACCTTTTATCTTTGTTAGTGGTTTAGCGATCATTCACAAACCTTTTTTAGGTATCTCGGTAATCTAAGAAACTCTGAACGACATCATCATCTTAATTTTTCTCAATCATAATACTGCTTTTAAGGTCTATAGACACTCCCTCATCTCATATATCGTGAAAGTTGAGTTCTTCTTCAATAAATCACTTACCACTTTTCCTTACGTAATATTTCTAGTATTGCCCATAAAAGCTTGAGATGTTCTCCCTTCCTAAATCTAAAGTTTGTGAGTAAATCATTAAATCCTTAAAGATCTTAATCACAAGACTTCTACTATTCCTCCTGGTCCCAGTTCACCGAATTTCAAGAAAATATTAGACACAGTGATCAAATAAATAATAACCTCCAAGTATTCTTTATGATCCATATCATACCTATAAGGACTTCCATGAAACATCTCATGTTAAGTCGATGATATCCTTGTCTCTATTGAATCTTAGGGGAAAAAAAATCTCTTGACCAGTCGAAGATAAAGATATTTATTCTCAAATTTCCTTTTTTTACGTTCTGGTAATCCTAACGTAGGTGTATAGTCTTATTCGCAACTCATATATGTTCGTTGTTACCTATTGAATCTATCACATCCTTAATAAGTGACTCTTGTAGCCGCTTCACTAGTCCTTCCATTTTCATTATAGCCATTCGTACAGTGCACTAAATATAAGTGTGGGACCTCGTAACCATTTGTCGAAACTTCACTTTCCATGAAGTGATAATCTTGATAAATTTTGATATTAAAGTAAGATCTCTTTAATCATAGAGGTTAACACCTTCTTGCAACAACTAGGCTTTACTACGCTAATGTACTATTCTTCTGGCTTAAATTATTGGTAGAACTTTTTCGCTCCCTTTTTTCTCCACAACCAATTATTTTCTCATAAAACATGTCCGAACTCATTAAACTGAAATCGCTTCAATCACAGTGGTTATTTTCTACATCTACCTTTTTGAACCAAACAGACTTACTACGCTTAATATACAAATCTTTTGACTTGAAACATTGGTAAAACTTTATTGCTTGTTTCTTATCACAATTTTTTTTCCCTAGCATTCAATCTATATTGGTGACTAACTCCTACATATGCCAATCTTTGCTATCTTGAAAGAAATAAGATAAATCTCCCCCAACTTGTGCATAAATATGTTATGTGCAAGTTAACATATAATTGATGATGTGAAAACAAATAAGTCAAATGCAACAGAGTTTAGCTACATAACAGAAAACTTTTAAAACTTACAGATACTTTTACTCCTTAGCTTCATAGACACCATTGGCTGTCTTTAAGTATTCTCTGAGGAGTTCTCTTTCAGCTTCTGCAAGTGCTGCTATCATCTGTCTTTTGACTTCTCTCAATTCTGGATCTGAAACTCCAGTTTGATAGATGGCAGCTCTAAGATCATAAATCTTGTTTCTCTTCATGTCCTTGTCCAGCCTGATGTAGTAACCTTTGTCAGACTCTTCATTGAAACTAAGAGCTCTGATTCCAGCTACTGTTTCCAATTGTGCTGAATTTTTCTTCATCTCAACTAGCTGTCCTTGATCATTGAGGTATTTTGGAACAAAAGGTCCAGCATTCTTATTTCCAGTTATACCCATCTTTCTCCTGATTTGATCTTTGATCAGATTTGAGATGTGTTGACATGACTTGTTCTTCACTTGAAATATGTGTGAGACATATCTCAATTCCTCCCAGTGTTTAGCATAGAGATCAGCTTCAATAACTCTAAACACTGTTCCATCAGACATGAAGTAGATAAGAATGTTATCACCTCTGTCATTCTTCACCAGTTGGACTGAATCAAGTTTGTCCATTCTTTCTTGCAATGCTCCAGTCCTGGGTGCACAGAGAGATGAGGGGTCATCTGGCCTTGATCCTATGCTTTGATCAAATTTTTCATATTTAGATCCTAACCCTCCTTTATCTCTTCCTGCTTTTCGATGAGAGATTGGTTGAATTGAGCTCTTGTCATATGTTATCTCAGTCATCAGACTTGGCTTTGCAAATCCTGGCAATGGGGTTGTTGTTGGTTTAAACACAACTTGAGCCTTGTCAGAGGTTGTATCTTTCTTTGCTTCCTCATTAACTTGAGCTGTGTCAGAGGTTAATTTTTCTTCTAGTGATTCTGCAATATGAGCTTTGTCAGAGATTGCAGCTTCTGATTTCTTTCCTTTTACAACTTGATCTCTGTCAGAGGTTGTAGACTTCTTTTGAACCAAACCTTTCTCTAGGTGTTCATCTACTTTGCTTTTTCCCTTGGATGTATACTCATCTTCAGAGTATACCTTTTTGATTGGTAAACTCTGATCAGCAATAGTAGTTTCCTTGATCAGTATCCCCTTTTCTTTTGGTCTGGCAGTTGATTTTGCAGGTTTCTGAATTTGACCTGAGTTTATAGCTTCAACATATTCTTTCTTCAGTTCAGCTTCCTCTGCAGCAATCAACTCCAAATCCAATTTAGCTTCTGGATTTTCTTGTTCAAATATCAGTCTAGCATATTCTTCATCAGTCATTGGTTTATCTGATCCAGCCACTCTTCAACATATTCTTTCTTCAGTTCAGCTTCCTCTGCAGCAATCAACTCCAAATCCAATTTAGCTTCTGGATTTTCTTGTTCAAATATGAGTCTAGCATATTCTTCATCAGTCATTGGTTTATCTGATCCAGCCACTGGTCTTTGCTTTGATCCAGATGTGACATTGTGTGTTGGAGCTGGAGCAGACTTTGAGCTTTGCTTAGACTGTTTTGCACTGTTAGAGTTTGAAACTCTTCCACCAGTTGCAGCTTGAAATCTCTTGTTCTTTGTGAAGTCATCCACATCATCATCATCATCATTTTTCTTTCTTTTCAGAGTTTGAGAAGTAGACTTGCATTTGACTTTTGCTACTCTCTCCCCCTTTTTGACATCATCCTCATCAGGAATCAGTACTGAGGTTATCAGAGAAAGTGAAGATTGGATGGCTTCAAGCTGTTTAGACATTGTCTCTTGAGTGGACTCAATGTTTGACATCCTCTGTTCCAGAGATTGATTTGCAGACACCAGCTTCTTCATGTCTTCCTTCAGAGGTAGTAAATGCCTCTTCTTGTCCATATTCTGAGTTTCAGACAAGTTAGCTACCTCTGTTCTAAGACCATCTACTGACTTAGATGTCTTAGCATGAGTAGTATGAAATGTCTTCAGATAAAGAACTGTGGCTTTGAGGCTTGACATGACATCAGAGTTTGTAATTTTATTCTCTGCCAAGGATAGAAATTCTTCAGCCTTTGCTGGCTCCAGAGAATGCTGGTGACTCAGCCAGAGTTTATCCCATACTTCATTAGGTGGATCAACCTGAAGATCCCTGGGAAGAGGCTCAGAGTTTGTCTTCAGAGTCTGCAGTCTGGCATTGTATTGACTGGTAGACTCCCACTTCTGTTGTTGAAGAGACATGGGGACTTCATCTTCATTTTCATCATCCTCATCATCATCAGACGCAGAATCAACATTATCTTCAACAGGATCTGGAACAACTTTCTCTTGATCTGCAGATTTTGATTTGCTGGGCTCTTCACCAGCCTTAGCAAGTGACTGCAATGCTTCCAATGCTACCTTGTCAGAGTCTGTAATTACAGCATCTGACTTGTAATTTTCTGGAGCTGTATCATGAATTATGGCACCCTCAGGAAATTTCAATGGAGATTGAGGAATTGGAATGGAGGGTCCATGATCAGAGATTGGAGTGTGAGGATCAGATAATGTTGTCCCAGCTTCAGTTGTAACCAGTTCCTTGCAGATTATTTCCTCATCTACTTCAGATGAAGTAGAAGATGCTGTAGCAGTAGAGAGTGGAACAGCTTGAAGAGGATGCACCATCAGAGCTTGAGAAGAATCAGGAAGTGTAGTAGATGGTGCTTGCTCTTCCTCAACAGTGAAATCAGTGATCTGAGTAATGGGTACCTTTGCCTTCTTAGGCTTGTTGGCCCTTGCTTTAAATCTAACTTTTCTTGACTGAGGGCTAGCCTGAGGAGGTTCAGAGTTTGTTGCATGAGAGGGTTCCAGATCATCATAGTCATAAGCTGCAACAAGTCTCCTTCTTTTCTGCTTTGGTGGAGAAGCAGCTTCAGTGTTTAAAGTCTTAGAGACTGTATCAGAGTTTACAGTAGGAACTGTATCAGAGTTTGTTGGCACATCAGACTTTGTCTTCAGAACTTGTGTAGCAACAGAGGTTCTGGTCTTCACAGTGGAAGGGGCTGCATCAGACTTTGTAGCCCTTGTTGACTTGGATGTAGAAGATCTGCTTGCTGTGGGAGTTCTGGAAGGTTGAGGTTGTTGTTGTTGGACTGGGGGCAAATCCATCCTAGCTCTAACTGGAGCTGGAATTAGGAGAGGCCTCTGTATTGGATACTTCTCATCTTTTGAGATGAGGTCCTTGAACACCCTTTTATGAAGCCTAAAGGGCTTGATCTCATCATCAACAGCAAAATCCACCTCACCAACAGTGGCATTAAACAGTAATTGACAAAATCTTGAGAAATATATGATTTGTCTATTTTCATGCATTCTTTCACCAATATTTCTAAGAACTAATCTACCAAAATCAAAATTAGTAGAGTAGATCAGAAAATACCCAATTTGTAGCATATCCATGGGTATAGCATCCCAGTTGGTGCTTTTCTTCTGGAAAGCCCTCGTGATACAGTCAAAGAAGAAGCTCCATTCCCTTCTTAGTCCTGGACGCTTTAATTGTCCCAATTTGTCAAGCGATTCACTGTATCCCAGAGCATTCATCATGCCCCTGAGATTGGTATCTCCATTTGTGATGTAAGCTGCATTCTCTGGCATGTTGAATGCTTGACGAACTGTGGCTGTAGTAACAGCATACTCCTCCCCTTCATATGCGAACACAATAGATGGTGATCCATCTGCACCACCATTATCATATTGCCCTGTCCTCCAAAAAGTGATGATTTGGCTTCCAGAGAGTCTGGCAGGAGCGGTAAGAGCAGTAGCCAGGGCACTCTGTGCCAAGAATTGCTGGATTGGATGATAATCCCTTGGAGCATCTGCTGTGTTAAGAATGGCAGTGTGGTTGTTGGGAACAAATTCCACACCTGCATGAGTAAACGCTGAAGTCGCCATTAGAACAGAGTTTGTAAAGGAAGAAAGGTGTTTGAGAAAGTGTGTAAGAGAAGATTTGAGTTGCAGAGAGAAAAGCTTAAGAGTTTGTTGAAAGAGTGTATGTAAAGATGAAGTGTATAAGTGAATAACAAGCAATAAAATCTGATTTGATAAACTCTTCAGATTTTGTTTAGCTGTACACGCTTGGGCTTTTGTTCAGCTGTACACCTGTCAGATTTTAACTGGTAGATGAGTGTTAGTGGCATGGTAAAAGGAAAATAGTAATCATGAGCGCAGTAAAACTTGTGCAGTTATAAATGCTGATTACACGTTCTCCTATTAAAATGTTTTACATGTAAGCCCACTAACAATACAGCCGTTTGGAACACTCTCTTCACATTCTCTGAATATTTAAACTCCTGATATGTACAAGATTTAAAAAAAAATCAAGATCAAATCCCTCGAATTTTAAACTCTGAGATTTAAAACAAAGAAAAAAAATTTTAAGTACCTCAGAAGAAGACATAATGTTTAGAAAATTCATCATAAATCAGATTTTGTCATAAAATCCATAGCTCAATAATGTGCTTGTGAAATAATGTGTGTGATTTAACATATTAAATCAGAGACTAAAGAATTTCATAATTTCCTAAGAATAAGGAAGACAAATATAATCTGTTCAAACTCTCAAGACATAGAGAAGTGACATACTCTGATGAAGAATTATGCAATTAAATACCCCCTATTTTTTTTATATATATAAGGACGCTTCTCAGTGCAAATGAGGCACGACCTTTAAATATAATATTGCATCAGTATTTCTCCAGTAATCAGAGATTGTGACTGGTCACCATAGATTATAAAATCTTAGCAATTACTTAATACCAGCAAATGTTTGGGTCATCCCAGTCACTGTCATATAGACATCTAAGATCTCAAAGGAGTACCATGCTTATCATCTGGGGTGTATTGGCTTAGAAATAAAGTCATCAGAGTTTATAACCACTGTGCATCTCTAATTTAATGAGAGAAAATTCAAATTAATCAGTCTCACTTATAATTAAGATATGTGAAGTAAAAGAGTCTCAATGATATTAACATGCTTCTTGTGTAATACAGTTGCACAAAATTGAGATCAAGATTGAAGAACTTAACTGAGATTCATGATTACTAATTCAGATCATGCTTCATAGTATCTTCACAGGTTATTTGTCTCAAAGAAATAAAATGAGATCATTTATCAAGATTCAGAGTTTACAAACATCAGAGAATATCGTCAGAGAATGTCAATCAGAGTATAACAAACAGAGTATTTCACCAGAGAATGTCATCAGAGTTTAATAATCAGAGTATATCATGGCAAATTTGTGAGCAATACATATGGTAATTTGACAATTTAAGCTTGAAAAATCTGACCATTATGTTTACTCAGTTCCTGATATCATTCCTAGCTCATTCACCAGCCTAGTAAAGGTTGCTTCACATAGTGGTTTGGTGAATATGTCTGCTAGCTGTTGTTCAGTGGGAACAAAGTGAAGTTCAATGGTTCGTTCCAGCACATGCTCCCTTATAAAATGATATCTTATACTGATGTGCTTTGTCAGAGAATGTTGAACTGGGTTTCCTGTCATAGCAATAGCACTTTGGTTATCACAATAAATAGGAATTTTAGAAAAGGATAACCCATAGTCCAACAATTGATTCTTCATCCAAAGAATTTGAGCACAGCAGCTGCCTGCAGCTATATACTCTGACTCTGCTGTTGATGTTGATATTGACTTTTGCTTCTTGCTGTACCAAGAAACAAGTCTTCCACCCAGAAATTGACAACTCCCACTTGTGCTTTTCCTGTCAATTTTGCAACCTGCAAAATCTGCATCAGAGTATCCAATTAGACTAAAATCTGATTCTCTAGGATACCATAATCCCAATGATGTGGTTCCCTTGAGATATCTGAATATCCTCTTTACTGCAATCAGATGAGGCTCTCTTGGATCTGCCTGAAATCTTGCACATAGACATGTGGCATACATTATGTCTGGTCTACTTGCAGTCAGATAAAGCAAAGATCCAATCATTCCTCTATAGTTTGTGATATTCACTGATGCACCAGTATCTTTGTCTAGCTTGGTTGCTGTTGCCATAGGAGTAGTTGCAGCTGAACTGTCTTGCATACCAAATTTCTTCAAGAGATTTCTGATATACTTGGCTTGATTGATAAAAATCTCATCTTCAGTCTGTTTAACTTGTAAACCCAGAAAATAACTGAGTTCCCCCATCATGCTCATTTGGTACCTAGACTGCATGAGCTTGGCAAATCTTTGACAGAGTTTAGCATTAGTGGAACCAAAAATGATATCATCAACATAGATTTGAACTAAAAGCAGATCATTACCATGATTCAAATAGAACAAGGTTTTGTCTATGGTACCTCTAGTGAATCCACTTTCAATAAGAAATTGAGCTAGAGTTTCATACCATGCCCTTGGAGCCTGCTTTAGTCCATAAAGAGCTTTGTCCAATCTGTAGACATAGTCTGGATGCTTTGGATCCACAAATCCTGGAGGTTGTTCAACATATACCTCTTCATCCAGTTTCCCATTAAGAAAAGCACTCTTGACATCCATCTGGAATACCTTGAATTTCTTGTGAGCAGCATAGGCCAGAAAGATTCTAATTGCCTCCAATCTTGCAACTGGAGCAAATGTCTCATCATAATCAATACCTTCCTGTTGTGAATACCCTTTTGCCACAAGTCTTGCTTTATTCCTTGTAATGACACCTTCACTATCAGTTTTGTTTCTGAAAACCCATTTTGTACCAACTATGGATCTATCTGTAGGTCTTGGTACTAGGGTCCAGACTTTATTTCTCTCAAACTCATTTAGCTCTTCTTGCATTGCTTGAATCCAGTCAGCATCTTGAAGAGCTTCCTCCACCTTTTTAGGTTCTGTTTGTGACAGAAAGCAATGATGTAAACACTCATTTGCTGTAGCTGTCCTTGTTTGCACACCTGCTTCTGGATTTCCAATTATCAAATCAGGTGTATGAGATTTTGTCCACTTCCTAGCATGTGGAAGTTGGCTACTTTCATCATTGGATCCTCCCCCCTGATCCATGCTCTCTTGATTCTGTTGATCTTTCTCTGTAGCTCCCCCTGAATTTGTGCTATCAGAGTTTGAATCAGTATTCTCTGATGAGTTTGAGTCAGCATTCTCTGATGAGTTTGAGTCTTGGGTAGAGTCTGAAACATTCTGATGCTCCCCCTCAACATATGTTTCATCATCATGAACTTGTAAATTTTCACCAGAGTTTGCTGTATTTTTCTCACAGTCAGAGTTTGACTGTTCATCAGAGTTTGTCGAATCAGAGAATATTTCTTCATTTTCAAAATGCAGTTCTTCATGATCATCCATATCTGCTAAACCCATAATTCTCTTGTCATCAAATGACACATGTATGGATTCCATGATCACCTTGGTTCTTAGATTATAGACTCTGAAGGCCTTTGTTGTCAGAGGATAACCTACAAAAATGCCTTCATCTGCTTTTAAATCAAACTTGGTAAGCTGTTCTGGATGAGTCTTCAATACAAAGCATTTGCACCCAAATACATGAAAGTACTTCAGATTTGGCTTCTTTTTCTTCACCATCTCATATGGGGTCTTGCCATGCTTATTAATCAGTGTTGCATTTTGAGTGAAACAAGCTGTTTGAACAGCTTCTGCCCAGAAATAAGTAGGTAATTTGGCCTCATCAAGCATAGTTCTGGCAGCTTCTATTAGAGTCATGTTTTTCCTTTCAACTACACCATTTTGCTGTGGTGTTCCAGGTGCAGAAAATTGTTGCACTACACCTCTTTCTTTGCAGAACTCTTCCATTGTTGAATTTCTGAACTCAGTTCCATTATCACTTCTAATGATCTTTACTTTGTCTTCAGATCCATGGTCCAGTTGCTTCACATGATCCATCAGATGCAAAGCTGTTTCATCTTTAGAGTGAAGAAAATATACCCAAGTGTATCTAGTATACTCATCAACAATGACAAGAGCATATTTCTTCCTTGCAATGGATGGTACATTAACTGGTCCAAATAGATCAACATGTAGAAGATGATACTGTTTCTTTATTGAGAATTCAGTCTTACTCTTGAAGGATGTCTTTCTCTGCTTGGCCTTTTGACATGAATCACATAGACCATCTGAAGTGAGTAGTGATTCAGGGAGTCCTCTCACAAGCTTTTTCTTTATAAGCTCATTTATGGAGTTGAAATTGAGATGTGAGAGCTTCTTATGCCACTTCCAACTTTCTTCTGCAGAGATTCTTGTAGATAAGCAAATTGCTTTTCCTTCAGATTTTGTTGGCAAGTTGATTTCATAAATGTTCCCATGTCTGTGAGCAATCACTGCCACCTTGCCTGTTGACTTGCTTACTATCTCACTGTGTTCTTCATAGAAATCAACATGATATCCTCTGTCACAGATCTGACTGACAGAGAGTAAATTGTGTTTTAGCCCTTGAACAAGAGCTACATTTGAAATGATGACATTTCCAAGATTGATGTTGCCATATCCCAGAGTCCATCCTATGTTGCCATCTCCATAAGAAACACTTGGGCCAGCTTTCTCCACAAACTCTGACAGCAGGGCCTTATTTCCAGTCATGTGTCCTGAACATCCACTGTCCAAGACTAGGATATTCTTCCTGTTGCCCTGCAATCACAAAGACCACTAATTGTTAGTTTTAAGGACCCAGACTTGCTTGGATCCCTTGGCCTTATTAAGTTTGTTAGCTTTTGTAGCGGAATTATTATTATCAGAGTTTGAGCTAACAGACTTTGGAACAGAGTTTGTACTAGAAACAGATTTTGTACTGGCAGAGTTTTTATTAACCTTTTTCAAAGAAGGTTTCAACTGATAATAATCATAATACAAACTATGATATTCTTTGAAAGTATAAATAGAATGCCATAAACTACCACAATGAAAACATGGATCTTGTGGTTTATATCTAATACTACTTTTTCTAACTCCAGACTTTGTAGGTAAGGAGTTAATGTCCTTGTTCTTCCTGCAAAAATTAGCAAGATGATTAGTATTTCCACAGTTATGGCATGTCTTCCTAGGTGCATTTGGAATAGGCATGTAGTTATTACTCTTGTCTATTCCAACCTTGCCATTTCTATTTTTCTTAGGCTCCTTGTCTTTGTTATCAGACTTTACCTCTTTAAGCTTATGCTTAAGCTGTTTCTGAGTCATCAGTCCTATGTTAACCTGTTTGGACTTATCAGATTTTAAATTGTTGTTAATCTCTGATTCTGGTCTACTCTGTTTAGACTTAGAGGATTCAGCAACAAATTTAACAGGTTTAACCTTAGGTTTTTCAGTTTTAACAAACTCTGTTTTTGATGACTCAGCTTCTGAGTTATCAGTGTAACCTAGTCCCTTCTTCCAGTTTCCACTACCTAAGATATCCTGAGTAGTTTTGCCTGAATTAGTCCATGTTTTAATAATATCCCTTTCCTTAGCAAGTTCTGATTGAAGAGATGCATACCTCTTTAATAGTTCATCTTTGACAATGACAGCATCATCTCTCTCTTTCTGAACTTCTAACATCTGAACTAATTCTTTTTCTAGATAATCATTCCTTTTCTTTACACTTAGAGTTTCAGATTTTAATCTTTCATTCTCTAAAGTCTGATCTCTAAAGCTGATATCCAAAGTTTTAAAAAATAATCTTAACTCAGTTATATCTTCAGTATCAAAGGCAAAAGTAGAATGAGGTACCTTAGCAGTAGATTCAGAGTTGTTGTCAGTGTTTGCCATCAGAGCATAATTGACTTCTTCCTCTGAATCAGATGTATCTGTCCAGTTTCCTTTCTTGGTGATAAAGGCTTTTTCCTTTTCTTTCTTGGCTTTCTTGCATTCAGATGCAAAGTGACCCTTTTCACCACAGTTGAAACAGGTATACTTGTCAGCTTTTCCAGCTTTTCCTTCCTTGCCCTCATTCTTCCTGAATTTCTTCTTATCATAAACTCTGTCAGAGTTTCTGTCTTTCCTTGAGAAACTTTTGCCTTTGTTGAACTTTTTGTAAGCCAACTTCTTGAAGCTTTTCACCATCAATGCTGCTAACTGCATCATCTCATCATCACTGTCTTCAGAGTCTGAGGGAACATCAGAGTTTGAGTCATCAGAGTTTGATGACTCAATGTCAGACTTTGTGACATGCGCTTTTCCTTTGCTCTTAGCAGCTTCCTCTTGAACTTTTAGAGCAACAGACTTTGATTTGCCTCCATGACGTTTGCTCCTCTGCTCCATCTCAAGTTCATGAGTCTTCAGTCTTCCAAAAACATCATCAAGAGACATTTCTCCAAGATCAAGATTGTCTCTTATTGTAGTGACTTTCAAATCCCATTTTTCAGGAAGAGCCAGAAGGAATTTGAGGTTTGAGTCTTCAAGATCATATTCCTTGTTCACCAGAGATAAGTCATTCAACAGTTTGACAAATCTGTCATACAGATCTGTCAAAGACTCACCAGATTTTGAGTCAAAGTGCTCATACTCCTGTGTAAGGATGGTTTTTCTGTTCTTCTTGATGGCTTGAGTTCCCTGACATCTGGTTTCCAAAGCATCCCAGATTTGTTTAGCAGTTTTGCACCCAATCACCCTATTAGACATTGCATTATCAAGGGCACTGTGCAGAAGGTGTTTCACCTTTGAGTCTTTACCAATTGACAAGATGTCCTCAGGGGTATAATCTTTCTTGTCTTTTGGAACCATCTTCTGAGGTTCATCTCCAAGTCCAACAGAGAGCTTGGTGGGCATATGTGGTCCATCATAGATCCTGTCAAGGTATTCTGGATCGACAGAGTCTAGAAATATAATCATTCTCTCTTTCCAGACTGGATATTCAGATGCCTTAAGGACTGGAACTCTAAAAGACGAAGCTTGTGATTTTTCAGACATGATTGTGATTAAGATCTCACTGTAGTTATCTTAACAGACCTGGCTCTGATACCACTTGTTAGGTCCTCTTAACTCACTATATAGATTAATATAATGAACACAATCAATCACAAAGAATGACAATATAAGAGATTGAAAGCAGTAAACTCTTATTCACAAAGCTTAATCGGTTACAAAAACTCTCTCAGTGATTTATATATTATCACTAAGAGCTGCTAGGGTTCTTCTAAGAATATACTCGATAACTCAACTCGTATAGAGTAACCCTAATCTGTGTCTATATATACACAGTTACAAAATCAATCTCTGATTTGATATCCTATAAATCAGCTATGTATTCTATCAATCAAAGATTGCTACTGTTTTCTGTTTAGTTTCCATAGTCAGCAAATCACTCCTCTGCTTCTATCCTTCCTTGAAGTATATCCGCTTCTGAGCTCTTTCCACGTGTAAACTCTGACGAGCCTTGACTATGTAAACTCTGATCAGACTTTATCAAACTCTGATCAGCTCCTAGCTTAAACTCTGATCACTCCTGTTCTAAAACAAACTTTAAGAACATTAGTAATCATCAATTATATCTAACAGGTTCAAACTATTAATTTCAAGTTTTTATATAAACATATCCTCAAAAGGTATTATCTCTTAATCATCTACATTTTTCATTAGCTGCTCCTTCGAGCACAAACATTCAATAATCAACGTATTTGTGGATATCAATGAAGTAAATTATCTGGTAATTCCTAATCATTGTGCATGTTTCTAATGACCTTCTTATCCTTGTATCATATATATCTCACAATGAGATTAAAATTGCGAGCACTCATTTTGTTTCCCATGGATGTAGTAAATTCTATATCCGGGTTTTCCATTGGAAGTTATGGGTATTCTCTAACACATGTATATATATTGCTTCTTCTTTTTTTTGGAGTAATTAGTTCCTTCTCTTTGTTAGTTAGGTAATATATATTACTCCGATTTAATAATTAAGAATAAAATAATCAGGTGTTCTCAAATGAGTTCAAATAAATATCTACCGTATAGCCAAACGGTCACCAATAAATCTGATGGACTTCTTATGGGTGACTAGACTTTAGGTTCTCTTTTATATCTTTACAGGTGGTCCATTTTGCTATATTTGAGGTATTTAACTAACCAATGGGTTATACATCTTGAATGCTCTCTTTTACATATCTCATTATATATCAAAATGGTCTTTTTTTTGACTTAGTTAATTTACTAGGGTAGTTCAGTCATCCACAAAATCTCTCTTCTTTTTATTTTTTTATTATTCTAATGATTTCATTCTCATAGTATTTTTTTTACTAATTCTCTTGAGAACATTCTCAAACTTGCTCTTCTGTTCTAGTCCTTGAAATATAATTCTTTCCCTGTTACCTTTATTATATTTCTCTAAACCAAAGAAGTGTATTTGGTGTCTTCTAAAAAGGGGGTCAGTTAAAACTTATGATTTAAATCCTTGTAAGGTATTAGTTCGAGTTACGTAAGTGTCATCATGATAAATCAACGTCTAGAGATCTCAAATCATTCATGCTCAATAAGTAGTGGTTGTTGTATTCTTATCTTAAACACAAATAATTACATAACCTTCTTCATTTCTACTCTTATCTTCTCGGTATAACTAATCCTATCCACAATGCTTTTGTACGTAGTAGGGATGACACAAATCACATTTACCCTATATGTATTAGATGTACTTATTCTCAAAAAGATCTTTTTTACTTAAAGAAATTAAAATCACCCATGATTGGTTTTAGGTTAGGATCTCAATTTCGGTTCTGGTTTTCTCTAAAAATGTCTTCACTTTGGTCTTCTTCAGGTTTAGCTTGAGTGATTACCCAAATATTTCACTTTGATGGTATCTCTTTAAACACTTGCAACAAGATTTTGGGTTATAAGGATCAAATAGGTAGGGTAAATATAACTAACTAAAACTATTATCGTATTTGGGGTTATAAATCTTTAAACACAATAACTTAAGTTTTGAGTATGGAAATTATCACAACCAAATTTACAAAGGTACCATTAGGAGACGGGACATGTATGGCGGTTTTTCAATAAATTTGATAGGTATACGTTCGTATGTCTTTATTATTCGTATCGTCTCATCTTCAATAATAATAAAACCTTAACATGGTATTTTCATCTCAACACTAATAGCATGTCGCCCTCCACCAATCAAATAGATAACAACAACCTTGGTGAAGCTAATCCTTCTGAAGAGGTTGGAAAGAGTTGGTTTAATTTAGTTTGCAGAATCCTTTCTTCTGACCGAGAAATGATGTACAATTTGATTAAATATCTTAAACATTAAATCTTATATCTTTTAAAATCTAAGCATTCCTTTATTTACTACGACTCGATGATTGATATGTATTCAATCACTTTCGATCACTCAACAATATATCTGATATGCATCTCACTTCACTTCATTTCTTACATTGAAAAAAACTCACTTCCATAATTATTCTATTTTAAAACTTTATACTAACTATGGGATAACATGAATGTGCTCTGAAGATACGAATAATGAACTATTGCGAAGGTATATCTTTAATCAACTATCGGTGCTCAAAATTGATTTCTTGACCTTTCCATATTCAAAGGGAAGTTTTATTACTCCATAATTTATCACTTCCTTCTTTTGCTCTTACACATTAATCCTTATTAGAATTAGATTAAGTCCGAGTTATGGTATAGGTAGGTTCACTTGATAACTAAGGTGTTCTGAAAAAGGGTTAAACTGAGAGATCAATATGATCAATAAACATCTGATGCATTATCATTAGAACAATCTTCAAAGTACACAAGGTGGCCAGCCTTTAGTACTCTAATGATACGCAACAGACCAATCGGTGGCGTCCCACCAGACTTTTGTCACACAGGCAAATAGTCTTTATCCCTTATATGAATAAGGTTGTTCATCTCAGTTATACCAAAGAATATCAAAGGTTTAGGAGGGATACAATATGGATTCACAATTCCAGAAGCCTATATGCATTAAGTTTGTAAGCATTCTTGATAATTGTCGTTAAGGGGTTTATTCATTTATTTATTTGGTTTTAACAACTTCTAATGCAAAACTACAGCTACGCTAGTAGGTTTAGACATCGTGTAAGGATACAACATACTGAGAATATATCACGACCTTCGGAAGTAATATATCACGAATATCAAAACTTTCAGCGGTTTAGCTTCAAATGTGGAACATGTGGCTCCATCTCCGGTGTAGAAGTACTATTATGGACTCATCCTCATCATCAACAAAATCTTGGGTGCAGAGCGTGCTAGTACCTAAGCAGAAGAATTCTCAGAGTCGTTCTCTACTGCCATCTAATGTTCAATAATGTCACTGCTAGAGATCGATAATAGTCAATACAGTCCCCCGAGTGAGAAGTAGGGGACCTGTCGCGGTTCTAGGAAAGCTTGACACCTAAATTTTTTTTAGTAAATTTTCTTATTAATAAAAAGGTCACCTCTTAGTTCTTCATTTTATAGTTCAGAGATAACTCTCACTTAGTCTCTCATTGTATATCTAGAAAGACACTAATTATAATATTAATATATGCAACTATATCAATATATCTTCTTAATAGTCCTATACTCCTCTTATATATTATAATATCTCTCTCATCGTATTATATTCCTAGGGGTTCATAATCCTAAGAATATAACTACAGCTCTGATACCAACTCTGTAACGCCCCCAAATCCACCCTTTCGTGAATTTAGGTCGTCACAATACAATACTTTCATACCCTTGTATTATCATTACAACTCATAATAAAATAAGGTTCACCGTGGACACAACCCCACAGATCTCAGGATCTAATACTCACAAACACTACCTACATAATACAATATTTGATACATTTGGGAAATTTTAGCACAAGTCTGAACATACTACGTTACCATCCCAAGAAACAACTTTCAAGTCTATACATCCTCACGTCATATATGATACTTAATTTCTCTTTGCTTTGGCGGACAATACTGTTCATCTGCTTTGTTCCACCCTGTCTAACAATATCAGAGTAGCAAGAGTGAGCAACAGTGTGCTCAGCAAGTTCATAATTAACATTTCAAAAATGATATGAGAGGGGATCTCGAAAGTAAACAATAATCACATCTTTAAGTGAATGAAATAATAATAACAACATTAAATGAATGAAACAATAATCACAACTTCAAGTGAATGAAATTCACTTCACATCATAGTGTATTAAAGAGATTCTTATCTGGCAATTCACCGATAATTTGTAAGATGAAACTGGTCATTTCCACCCCGATACAGCAGCGATGCGATCAACTATCGCCGAGTACCGTTCTCCTGCGTAACTTACCCTCACCCGATCACGGCTCGCGATAAGCACGCCCTATCCTCTTTAGCTAGCATACCGAATATCTCTGAGGCCATCGTCGAACTCTTCCGACGTTCCCCGTATTCGTAAATGTCCTCATTTGGGACCAATAATCTCATATATAAATTAAACTCCGTGGTTCGCAAGCCACGTTGACCAGTGAGAAGAACATCCTCCAGATTTAAGATTTTCGAATAAAATTAAATGATTGAAAGGATAATCAAAAGTCTTAGATTCGAACAAGGAATCTAGCGAGTATCGTTTAATCAAGACGAAGGTGGTCGATATGAAAAATATACCGACCATTGAGTCAATGAAAGTGATTATTTCCGAACAAAGGAAAATAATCATAATTTATATAATAAATAAAAGGTTGCCCTCGAACAAAGAGAAGCAGCCTCAATACGCAATAATTCTGAATTCTGGATCGAGTTACTCGTAGAGAATAATGGATGGAGTATAAGCTAAGTCTAAAGTTATCGGGGTGCAGAAAACAAAAATAATAAAAAGAGTATAGGTTAAGAAATCAACTTGCCTTATTTCCGGATCTTTAATATCAAGTATAATCACATTTAACAGAATCATAACACAAAATTCAGCAAGTCAAAGTAGGGATAAGTGAACTTGCCTTGCTTTCCTTGAAATAAAGTCTTTGCCCAAAACATATATAGATGTGCTTGCTTCCCCAAATAAGAAGGGCTCTTCTAGACAGAAATAAATAATTTAGAATTTTTCTTAAAACAAAGTTCTGACTTCCTACTTAATATATTACTTTATGTTTCATATTACTAAAAATAAATCTCATTTCCAGTGTATTTCATGATTATTACAGTTATATAGATTTCGTTATTTATTTCACATTTTCACTATGTGAACTTTAATCACAAAATTCATTTTGTTACGAGAGTTACGGTTACGCACATCCCATATAAAAACGACCATAACTCCTAAACCGTCCATCCTTTTTACGTGATTCAAGCGCTCACGTGATCTACTAACTAATATCTACATAGACATGCCAAATATTTGACAAAATTCTTATGCCCTGAATCTGTGTACCAGCCGTGGTGATATTTCTCGAAAATTGGGCATTATTACGGCTATAATCTTAACATTTCCATAAGTAAACTCGTGTTATTCCCATTACCAAACACGCATATCATCATTGTCATCATATAATAGGTGTACCAAGATTTTTTTGTTGAATACAAGTTAAGAATGAGGTTTCAAACAATTCTCAGCCATTGGTGTCAATTCGCAAATTCTAGTTTTATAGATCTTCATTAAAATACCATAACTCAACAATCGTACGCTTAAATAATACAAGATTTTCGCCTAAGTAAACTAGAAACAATATTGAACATTTTGTCTTCAATACGTATCATCAAAATATGAGTTTAAGGGCCTCATATGCTCTGTCCAAAACAGGACAGTAGCTTGGTGGCTTCCTTTATTCCAGAACTGATTTGTCTTTCGCATTATCTCATTATCCACATGTCTAAACATTACCAAATTTTACAGAGGCCATATTCGGATATTTATCTACGACTTTCATTCTTTGTCCAGCAAGAGATAAAGTCCATAACATCCTCAAAAACACATTCCAAAATAGCACTACATCCCTGGAAACAGAAATCCTGCCCGCACACCTTTTACTTGGGCATTTTTAGTAATTCGAAATATTAATATATCATAACCAAATTTTTACAGAATCTTAATAAATGTCTTATGTATCTCCTATAAAAACTTCATGTCCTAATTCACCCGTTGTCATACAAAAACAATTACCCAAAGTAGGATACATCTGCAGGTCGCATGTTCTGGCACCCCTTTACTAATAAATTCATAACTCCGAACTTATACAGTGATTTATCATGAACTTTTGCAGAGAGATTCTAAAAACTATACGGAATAATTTTCGTGTAGAAACCTTAAACTAAATCGGAGTTTATGACATTCATATTACCTGTGCAAACTCACGTCCAAATCTGTCCAGGAGCCGTTGGTTTCTGCCTTGCTCCTTCCACCTTCTCTTGTATTGTCCTTACTTCCATGCTCATCCAACCTCCTTATCTCTTTCTCCATATATCTCTTTCTCTCTACAAACCAGCTCCAATACATATTCCCCATCCATTCAACTCCATCTAAGTACCACCTTCATCTCTATCCTACTTGGTGCATTCTCCATTCCTAAACCAAAGCCAGCACCACCTCCGTTCAACAACATCCCCGCGGCCCTTGAGCTCCAGCCCTTTGGAAAAGAAAAGAGAAGATATCATACTGAAAAAGAAGGGGGTGCCCAGAGGGAGAGAGTGAGAGGAGAGGGAGTGGAGAGATTGTGAGTGGAATGAGAGAAATGAAAGTTTTGATATATTTGTTTTTTTTTCTTTGTTTTTTCTTAGCTTGACACTTGCCAACCATGCAATCAATCTAAGTGGTGAGTCATGGCCTCACCTCCCCATTTTTTAACACTTGTCTCACATGCAAAAATCATGCCCCAAATGAATGCCAAGTGTTTCTCGGCTCGTGAATTACTAATTCGTTTCATTTTTATCGTAAACATTGTAATATAAAAGTTATTCGAAATATCTTCTAAAACTCACGACACATTTACCATAGCGAGGTAATATTATAAAAGGTTTATAATTAAAGTTTCAGAATTTTAAAATAATTTTTGAAGTCTTCACGGATTTTGGAAGTTTTAATTCAAAACCATTCACTAAAAATCTAATTTTTATTAAAACTAATATTATATAATTTTGAAAAGTCATAAATATAATAATTATCACTAGGGAACCTTAAAACTAATATTTAAAATTATATTTGTACTTTTTTATAATTTATTCTTTAAAATATCAATTTCCGAAAATTCAAAAAAATAATTACTAAACAATTAAGATAGACTACTATAAACACATTTATACACATAAGCACATACGAGTGACATGTTAGCATCGTATAACTCATAATTTTTCATACCTGACAAGTAATCATATAATTATCATTTATTGTTTAACTAATTAACACAAAATTATGGGTCCTGACTATTGATTATAATATCATTTTAAATAGAAACTAATATTTGCAGCATTCTTTAATAATATTTTTGAAATGTTTAAAAATTATTATTTCCTCTCAAATATTAGCATAAATTAGTAAAATATTTAAATAAAAATATCATAAATATAATTCGATTATGCCGAATGTCATAATTTAAAATGAATATAATTAAAATATATACATTAATAAAATTCCCGAAAATATAAATTAGTCAATTTGTACATTATTCAAATGTTAACAAAAATCATTCTATACGGAAGCCATAGATAATAGGCACAACTATATATCACATTTTAACTACTTATTTAAGGAACTAAAATTCCAAATCACAAAATATTTATTTGTAATAATAATTCATACTGAAATATTCTGGGTCGTCACAATGAATATTGCGTGAAACAATATATATTTCTTAAAAATAAGTATTTTGATACGAAGAAATATAAAATGATTTTTCAAATAACTTGCTAGAAATAACTTTTTCACTTAAGGATAATCATGCAAATTAATGTCATATTGGGAGGATTACTAGGTGATTTAAATTTTACGTTTATTTATAAACACCAAAATAAATTAATATCGAAGATATTCTTTCAATTTGCATGCTAAAAATGAAAACACGACACCAAGACAACACACAAACAAAAAGTTTGCTAGGACAAAGACTGCTAGTCCTCCTCGTGTCAGGAAGGAGACTTATGTTCCAAAGCCCAAAACTAAGGTTTATAAGGCTGTTGTTAAGGAAGTAAGTTCAGTCAAGTCTGAACCAAGTATCAGTCCAAGAGGCTCTGTTGTTACACCTGATAGAAATCAGTTCTTTAAGTTTGCTGGACCCAATCAAGTATGGGTCCCAAAGAATGTTTAATCAAGTTGTCTTTTGCAGGGTGCCAGTGGAATTGTTCGAGTTGTTTGGGTGCTTGACAGTGGAGCGTCAAGGCACATGGCTGGCAATAGATCCCTGCTGACAAAAGTGAGAGAGGCAACTGGACCTACAGTTACTTTTGCTAATAATAGCAAGGGTCGTACTGTTGGATATTGCAAGTACAAAGTTGGAAGGATCATCATTGAGGAAATTGCACTAGTTGAAGGACTACAACATAATCTCCTTAGTGTCAGCCAGTTTTGTGACAAGGGTTATTATGTTCACTTTGAAAAGGAAATATGTATAATCAAACATACCAAGGATAAACGTCCTTCACAATGTGGCATCAGGAAAGGCAACATATTTAGCTGACTTATCTACTGGACCAGGAAATGAATATCATTGTTTCTATGCAAAGCATCTGCTGAAGATAGTCAGTTATGGCATAAGAAACTCTCACACCTCAACTTCAAAACTATTAACTCTTTGGTCAAGAGAGATTTGATGAGAGGTTTGCCTTCCCTGGAATTTACATCTGATGATCTCTGTGAAGCTTGTCAGAAAGGAAAAGCGTAAGCATCTCACAAAAGCAAGACCATCAAAAGTATAACTGATCCATTGCAGCTGTTGCACATGGATTTATTTGGCCCGGTGAATATTATGTCAATTGATGGAGGAAGATATGCTTTGGTTATTGTGGATGACTTCTCAAAATTTACTTGGGTTTACTTCCTAGCTTCCAAGGATGAAACTCCTCTGACAGTTATTGATCATATCAAGAAAGTTGAATTGGAAAAGGGTGTTCCTGTAAAAGCAGTAAGGTCAGATAATGGAACTGAGTTCAAGAATCAAACCTTAGTCAACTTTTACTCTGAAAAAGGAATCAACAGACAGTACTCAGCACCAAGGACTCCACAACAGAATGGAGTCGTCGAAAGAAAGAATCGTACACTGATTGAAGCTGCTAGGACAATGATTGCTGAAGCAAAGCTTCCTTTGTACTTTTGGGCAGAAGCTGTGAGTACTGCTTGTTACACCCAGAATAGAACTTTGATCAATAAGGATCACATGAAAACTCCTTTCCAGCTGTACAACAACAAGAAACCATATGTCAAACATCTTCATGTCTTTGGAGCCAAATGCTATGTTCTTAAAGATGGTGAAGAGAATTTGAGTAAGTTTAAACCAAAGGCATATGAAGAAATCTTTGTTGGTTATACCAAAATTGCTTATAGAGTTTTTGTGATTGACTCTCTATCAGTGAAAGTTAGTGTCAATGTTACATTTGATGACACTAAACTTCCAAGTCTACAATCTGCTGATCCATATGAGTCTCTGAAGTTTGACAACTATCCAGATTCTGATTCAGATGATGATATGCCACCTGACGTTGCAACAGGAGATGACAACAATGATGGTGATGATCCAGGCAATGGTGGAGGAAATGGTGGAAACACTGGAGATTCCACTAATGCTAGTGGTGGATCATCAAGTCAACCTGGCAACAACTCAGGGGGAGCTGATGGATCAACTAGTCACACATTTCAGCTTACTGACAATACTGTTGAATCATCAAGGACACATCTTCCAAGGGAAGAGAATTTGAGTAAGTTTAAACCAAAGGCATATGAAGAAATCTTTGTTGGTTATACCAAAATTGCTTATAGAGTTTTTGTGATTGACTCTCTATCAGTGAAAGTTAGTGTCAATGTTACATTTGATGACACTAAACTTCCAAGTCTACAATCTGCTGATCCATATGAGTCTCTGAAGTTTGACAACTATCCAGATTCTGATTCAGATGATGATATGCCACCTGACGTTGCAACAGGAGATGACAACAATGATGGTGATGATCCAGGCAATGGTGGAGGAAATGGTGGAAACACTGGAGATTCCACTAATGCTAGTGGTGGATCATCAAGTCAACCTGGCAACAACTCAGGGGGAGCTGATGGATCAACTAGTCACACATTTCAGCTTACTGACAATACTGTTGAATCATCAAGGACACATCTTCCAAGGGAAAGGATTTGGAGCAGAGATCATCCCTTTGATTTAATTATTGGTGATCCTGATGCTGGTGTTAAGACTGGAAGTGCTCCGACAAATGAATGTCTATTCTCTGGTTTTCTATCGCAAATAGAACCAAAGAAAATAGATGAAGCACTTGCTGATCCTGATTGGGTTCCTGCCATGCAAGAAGAACTCAATCAATTTGAGAGACAAGAAGTCTGGGCCCTGGTTCCAAGGCCTAAGGGTAAATCTATAATTGGAACTAGATGGATCTTCCGTAACAAGTAAGATGGTGATGGCATTGTTGTGAGAAACAAAGCCAGACTGGTCGTAAAAGGTTATTCACAAGAAGAAGGAATTGATTATGATGAAACCTATGCTCCAGTTGCTCGTCTTGAAGCCATCAGAATATTTCTTGCATTTGCTGCACACTCCAACTTCAAGGTTTATCAAATGGATGTGAAAAGTGCATTTCTGAATGGAAAGCTAGAAGAAGAAGTATATCTGGAACAACCCTCTGCCTTTGAAAATCCAGAGTTTGCTGATTTTGTATACTTCCTATTCAAAGCTGTCTATGGACTCAAACAGTCACCAAGAACATGGTATGACACTCTCTCTGAGTTTTTAATTGAAAACAATTTCACTAGAGGTGTCATAGACAAAACTCTATTTTAAAAATTGCATGATAAAGATATGATATTTGTACAAATATATGTTGATGATATTATATTTGGTTCTACTAATGATAACTTGTGCAAGAGATTTGCTAAGTTAATGCAGAGTTACTATGAGATGAGTATGATGGGTGAGCTGTCCTACTTCCTTGGTCTTCAAGTAAGCCAAAAGGCAGATGGAATATTCATTTGCCAATCCAAGTATGTTAGAGATCTTCTTCGAAAGTACAATCTAGAAGACTCTTCACCGGCAAAGACACCCATGGCCACTGCCACAAAGCTTGAACAGGATAAATCTGGTAAGAAAGTTGATATCACAAGCTATCGAGGTATGATTGGCTCCTTACTTTATCTTACTGCAAGTAGACCAGATTTCATGTTTGCAGCATGTTTGTGTGCTAGGTTCCAAGCTGATCCTCAGGAATCACATCTTATAGCCGTCAAAAGAATCTTTAGATATCTTAAGGGTACACCTGGTTTAGGTATTTGGTACCTTAAGAATACTGGTTTTGACTTAACCGGCTATACAGATTCTGATTATGCAGGATGCAGGATTAATAGGAAGAGTACGTCTGGAAGCTGTCAATTTCTAGGACGTCGGTTGGTTTCCTGGTATAGCAAGAAGAAGCACTCCGTGTCTACTTCTACTGCTGAAGCTGAGTATATAGCTGCTGGAAGCTGCTGTGCTCAGATCTTGTGGATCAAGAATCAACTGAATGATTATGGTGTTGTAGTAAACAAAATTCCTATATTTTGTGATAATACAAGTGCCATAGCCATTTCCAACAATCCGGTTCAACATTCAAGAACCAAGCACATTGATATCAGGTATCATTTTATTCGAGAACATGTCATGAATGGTGCAGTGGTGTTACATTTTGTACCCACGACTGAGCAAATTGCTGACATCTTAACTAAACCACTGGATGAATCCACTTTCTCTAAGCTGGTTTGTGAAGTAGGGATGTTAAATATGGCATAGTTCTCTTGTATATATTTTTCATATGCACTATATGTTTTTATATATTTTTCTGAATTTTCAGTGTAATTATATCTATGTTATTAGATTTTATATGATTTTCTGTATATTATTTGATAATATTCTGAGTAATTATGCATGCTTGTACATTAATCTGTAATTTTCTAAGTGCTCCTGTACTCCCCTGTAATATTCTCTAGGCATTTAGATAATTATTTGTATTTATTTTGTATTTTTCAAAATTAATTAAGCATAAATATTTGAGTTTAAGTTAATTCATTTTATTGAATTAAAGTTAAATTCATAAGAATTTATATTTAATTAAAGTTGAAATTTACAAAATATTTGTGTAATATATAGTATTGTTTTATTATAGATTTTTGATTTTAATTGCTAAAATGTTTTATCTTGAAAAACAATCAAAAATCATATTAATATATTATATTATTACTAATTTCAACAAGACATTTCGTTTGTCTTACTATTTTGTGGTGTTTTGGCTGTTCGGTAAGACAATTTAATTGTCTTACGCGTATGGCTGACTCGGCGCGACAATTGTTTGATTGTCTTGCCCGAGTCAATCCGTACGACAATCAAATTGTCTTACACACTTCGTGCACTACCTCTCTTGGGCGCTCGGTAAGACAATCAAGAATTGTCTTACCCGAGTCCTTTTAAACCTGTTTGGTCTTATAGGTATTTATATGTAGACAATACAATCTCGTGCCTTTGTCTTGCCTACTCGCCTTCATCTTCTTCATCAGCAATACACGCACGATCACATACACGATCACACCTCCATTGCCGTTCTGGGTTTTCAAGTTTCGACCAAAAACTTGCTGAGATTCTTGTTTTCAAGCTTAAACGCTTGCTTGGTACTGATTTTCTCGAGTTTATAACCGAATTGCTGCCCGATTTTCGCCACGATTCACTGGGTTTTTGTACTCCACACGACT
Source organism: Daucus carota subsp. sativus (assembly GCF_001625215.2). Taxonomy (NCBI): domain Eukaryota; kingdom Viridiplantae; phylum Streptophyta; class Magnoliopsida; order Apiales; family Apiaceae; genus Daucus; species Daucus carota. The sequence continues at coordinate 17,261,881 of NC_030389.2, forward strand.
CGATCGTTTTTGGGAATTAATCCGTGTGCTTGTCTAAGTGATCTCGAAGCAGTTGGCTCTATTGTGTTGTTGAATCGAATTGCTTTATCTTGATATTAGGGTTCTTAGCTAATTGGGGCTTGTTTGAATTTAAGGGCGTGTTTGGCTTGTGCTTATTGAATTTTGGGGTTTTTGATCTTAAGGACTTGTTTGGACATCTAGCTTTTGGACTTAATTTGGATTAGTGCCATTTAAATTAATTAACTTTTAATTCGATATTATTCTAATATTTTGAATTATTAATTAATTAATCAATTATTAATTATTAGTTGAAATTTGCGAGAAATTTGAGAATTAATATTTCATTTGAAAAATTCTCGCTTAATTCAATTTTTAATTATTAAAAAATGGCCGGAGAATTTGTGATCGCTGAGACCAACTATTCTGCAAACCTGAATCCTGATGACTGTTCAGATAGATTCAAGACATGGGTCAGATTTCTTACAAGGCAATGTTTGGCCAGTACTGCACTGACAGCTGATATTCCTATTCAAGTGCAACCTTTGTTTGACTTCTATTCAAATGCTGTCAACTCTACGACTCTGGATAACTTCAAACTGATAGGTGATCTACCTAATGGAAAGAGGATTGTCATCACTGTTGATGATGTTAATAGAATCCTGGGATTTCCAAGGGAAAATTTTGAGGAAGACCCTACAGATGCTGAGAGTAGACAATTCTTCCAGGACATTAACTATCAGGCACAAATTTTTCTCCCTAAAATGGCTAAGGGAATTCTGAAGGCTGAATGGGATGTATTCTTCGACACCCTGGCTAAGGTGTTTGCTCCCACTAATAGGAAAAATTTTGGCAATATATCTTCGATGCTGCAAATTTTTGGATTCAGCATAGCTTATAATCGTCGGATCAACTTTGGGAAGATATTGCTAAGGAAGATTATCAGAAAAATGGGGTCGTTAAACAAAGATCTATTCATCAGAAAGAGAAGGTTGAATGCTTTTATCCAAGGTTTCTGATGTTATTTTTAAATGATAAGATGAATGAGGCTGATAGGAACATGTATGTCGATTCTCCTGTGGTTCCTATACTGAGGACTTGTGCCAAGATCCAGACCAGGCTGGTAAACAAGAAGAAGCATAAGAATGTGCCTTTGGTTGTGACTCCTTTCATGCTGGAGCAATTTAGTGCTCCATTTCAGCCTGTTCAAGTCCCTGAACCTCTACAACAGCATCAATATCAACAACAACAGCAACATGCTCAACCAGAAATGCAAGAACAACAACAACAACCACCTCAACACAACCTCCAACCACTACAACCCATCCAAGACTACCAATCTTACAGCCAATCCTCACACCACTCTCCCTACTGTAGGAACAATCGGACCTTGGTCCTGCATTTTATGATACTAATTAAAAGTTCGAACAAAATATTAACCTTAATCGCTACGGCGCAAGCGATTCAAATCCACGTCTTCTACTGTATTCCTTGATTCTCCTTGGACGAAGTGTGGCCTTCGATCTCCCAAGGTGTGCCTCTCCTTAAAGCTCCGAAAACCCAAAACCCTAGCTGTCTCCTTGAGAAAAACGTCTGCCTCTCTCTGACTCTAGGATTAATTCGTTTTGGTGTGTCTTTCAGCTTTAGGAGAACGAGAATATATATAGGCTACAGCAGGGATCATGGATCATTAGGTCAGGCCTTCCAATGACATTCCGGGCCAGGCCCAATGTCATTAAATATTAATTCTATCCACTAAAGAACTAATATTTGCACTACCTTTCCTAATTCCGTAAATTAATTATTTAATTCGGCTCCCATATTAATTGCTTATAAATTCCCCATGTTTAAGATATCGCATGTCCATTAATTAAATTAATTTCTGACAATTAATTTAATTAATATCTTTTATCCTTGATCATCCACTCAACCTTATAATTATGCAAGAACAAATCTGCCCGCAGGACTAAAGCATAATTATCTTTATGAGCTTTCAAGAGGACATCATCACCCGAATATATTTTTCGGACACAGTTTCCTTTTATAGTCAATATCCCACTCTGTATATAATGTCATTGCCCAATACATAAATTCGTAATTTAAAATAAATTACTTAATTTATGAGTCAAGGCATGTGCATTAAATACAAGTGTCAATCACTATATCCGGATTAAGAACTTAAGCATTAATAACATCATAGAATCTTAGTTCTTTATTGTCAGAATTAAAGAAACAATTATTCTACTATTTTGATCCCGTTCAATATACACAAAGTATATAAGTATTATTCAATAGTCAAGATAAACTATTTCCAAATAATACTTCAGCCGTTCTAGTGGTTTGTCTAACACCACCTCGACTGTGAACCTTTATTATATTATATAAGGAGTCTGACAATCTAATCTTCTGCTATCCCATTTGATACTAGATTGTCTACAATATATAATATACAGACAATGTGAAAACATGCATTCAAGATTCTCAAATAATTGTTATATACTTCAAATGAATATTTCAGTATAACCCTAACAATCTCCCACTTATACTCAAGATATTCTTTAAGTATATCAGTGTCTATTACAAGCAATCCACTACCAACTATAATAACTATGTGACCAAGTATCTGACTCCTATCGCTTCCACGTGCTCCTGAAAAGCCTTAGCTGGTAAGCTCTTCGTGAAAGGATCTGCCCGGTTATCCTTCGATGCTATGTCAGCCACAATGATATCTCCTCGCTTAACGAACTGTCGTATGAGGTGATACTTACGCTCTATGTGTTTCGCTGCCTTATGGGCCCGTGGTTCCTTGGTATTCGCCACAGCACCAGTGTTATCACAATAAATCGTGATTTGCTGTGGCAGATTAGGAACCACATCCAAATCCAACAGGAAGTTTCGGAACCATATAGTCTCCTTGGCTGCCTCAGAGGCTGCCACATATTCGGCCTCCATGGTTGAGTCTGCGATGCATTTCTGCTTCACACTCCTCCATATTACGGCTCCACCTCCCAAAGTAAAAACACATCCCGAGGTGGACTTTCTCTTATCCTTATCCGTCTGGAAATCCGAATCGGTATATCCCGGAGGCAATAAATCAGAGGACTTGTAAACCAGCATATACTCCTTAAACCTTCGCAGGTACTTGAGTATTGCTTTTACAGCACTCCAATGTTCTTGTCCTGGGTTTGACTGGTATCTGCTAACCATGCCTATGGAAAAGCAGATATCAGGCCTCGTACATAACATTGCATACATTAGGCTCCCACATGCCGAAGCATAAGGAACTGCCTTCATGTTCTCTATCTCCTTAGGTGTCGAAGGACACTGCCTCTTTGATAGAGGAACTCCATGTCTGAAGGGTAAATTACCCTTCTTGGAGTCCTGCATGTTAAAACGAGCTAATACGTCATCTATGTAGGGCTCCTAAGATAAAGCCAACATCCTTTTCTTGCGATCCCTTATAAGTTTGATCCCAAGGATGTATGCTGCTTCACCTAAGTCCTTCATTTCAAATTGTTTGAACAACCATGCCTTTATTGAAGACAACATCTTAACATTGTTTCCAATGAGTAAAATGTCATCAACATAAAGCACTAGAAAAACCACTGCATTTCCCTCCACTACGCCATAAGTGCTCATATGCAACGCGTATTCCTAGTGTTGCATGGAAAGTATTGCAATAGACCCTTGGTTTTCTATCTTCTGCAACAGAACTCAAACGGCGTTGCATTATAGGAGTTTGTAGTGTTGCATTATAGCAGTAGACATTGCTAGACCAATTTTTGCTGACGTGGCAATGGGTCCCACGTGCTGACGTGGCAGTGGGGCCCACTGCTGGACCCATTTTTGCTGACGTGGCAGTGGGTCCCACGTGCTGACGTGGCAGTGGGCCCACTGCTGGACCCACTTTGGTGACGTGGCAGTGGGTCCCACGTGCTGACGTGGCCGTGGTCCCCGCTGCTGGACCCACTTTGGTGACGTGGCAGTGGGTCCCACGTGCTGGCGTGGCAGTGGTCCCCGCTGCTGGACCCACTTTGATGACGTGGCAGTGGGTCCCACGTGCTGACGTGGCAGTGGCCCCACTGCTGGACCCACTTTGGTGACGTGGCAGTGGGTCCCACGTGCTGACGTGGCCGTGGGCCCCACTGCTGGACCCAGTTTGGTGACGTGGCAGTGGGTCCCACGTGCTGACGTGGCAGTGGGCCCCTGTTCTGGACCCATTCAGGTGACGTGGCAGTGGGCCCTAGAGGCTGACGTGGCAGTGGGGCCCACCTCCGGACCCATTTTGTTGACATGGCAGTGGGTCCTACTGACCCATTTTGATATAAAAATCTCTGAAAATTTTTGAAGGCCAAGGGAATTGAACCCCTGACCTCTCATGTATCAAAACATGTCACACACCACTCCACCAACCTTTCATTTATGTTGTGTGTTGCATAACTAAAATATAATAGCTATATGTGGTTAAAGTGGGTAGTCCAATTAACCTACGTTGTCCCGAACACGAATTCTATTTTTTGTAAATTTGTTTTCGACGATCCAACCGTACGGATGTTAATATCTATCAAATTTAAATATATGAAATTTTTTTCAAAAATTTTCATATTTAGAAGGTGTGAGTTTATAATAGTAAAAGCGGTCCAAGAAGGTAGTCCAATTAACTAGTGTTGTCTCGAAAGTGAATTCTTTTTTTTTTTAAATTCATTTTCGACGATCCAACCGTACGGATTTTAATATCTATCAAATTTAGCAATAAGAATTTTTTTTCAAAAATTTCCATATTTAGAAGTTTTTTTAACAGCTGAAACAACTAGTTTTGCAAGTTCGCGAGATGAAAACCCCATAGTTGGCAATGTCAACTATTTTGGTTCAATTGAAGAAATATTTGAACTAGATTATTGGGGGGCTTTTACCGTGGTACTTTTTAAATGTAGTTGGTATCAAGAAGGCAAAGACTTATATGGCCTTACTCAAGTAAACTTCAGCAGGTTGTGCCATAAGGCCGACCCTTATGTCATGGCTTCACAAGTTAGACAAGTGTTTTATGTCGAGGATCCGATTGAAAAGAATGTTCACTATGTCATTAATAAATTACCGAGAGATTGGTGTGATGCTGATAACCAAAATGCAGTTGAAGATTACAAAAATGCAACTTTTGATGATATTGACTACAATTGCAGAATACAAAGTGAAGTTGGCCATGAGAGCTGCTTTAGAGATGACATCCCGACAACTCATATTCCTTTTCCATCTTAGTATTTAAATAGTTGTAAAATCAGACTTTTGAGTGCATTTCTGTAACGTGGTGTTTATTTAGTTAATATATGGATCATTATCACTGTTTTTTCATTTATTCTTTATTTTTCATTCAAACTGCTGTAATATTCCTTGCACTGTTGCTTCATTTATACTTTATTTTTCATTCAAACTGCTGTAATATTCTTTATTTCTCACTTTTACTTATTTATTCTGGTATATTCTTTAAGTTTGTGTATTTTTGTGCAAATATGGTTGTACTAATGTTTGTGTTTTTTGTACAGGATGGAAGATAAGGAGATCAATATTAGGTTCAATTACAATGGCCGATTTCAGAAAAGTACTTATGTCGGTGGACAAACTTTCGTTGTAACACGGGTTGAGGTGGACCTGTTTTCTTATACAGTGCTTATGGAATATGTGAGAGACTACCTCCGTTACACTGAAGTTGGAGGAGTGTATATGAGCAAAGGAAAGGCTGGTTGGGAGCTTTTGACAGATGACAAAGACTTAATCGGACTCTTAGAAGCCTGCAAAGATGGTGAAGAAATTGAGTTTTTTGTTGACACTATTGTCGACAAGGAAATTGAGCCCATGACTCAGATGCAACCACATGTAGTGGTGCGGCCAAGAAAAAATATAATTGGAGGTATACATATACATATACATATATATATATATATATTTATATATATTTATATTTATATATAATGTTTCACCTTCCCTGGCATATATAATGTACATATTATCTTTTTGATTTTACAGTGTCTCCAAAGAAGCTTGTGTCTCCGAAGAAGCCCGTAAAGCGTACATTTGTCACAAGACAACAACTCCAGCAGCATAATCAATTACTTAGGAGGTCACCTAGGGGGAGCAAGCGAAATAAGGAAGAACAACTGGAGAAGGAGGAAGAAAGAACAACAGTGAGAAGGAAATTAAATCTTCAAAAGGGTACAAGCAGATGCGAAACTACTGGAGAAATCGAGGCTGTTGTACAGGTTTCATTTAAAATTAAGAATTTTTCCTAATTTTCTTAATTTCTAAACATAGTCAAGCCTTGTTAGTTGGATCTATTTTTTGCTGCAGAATCCGCCATTGACAAACTATGAGAAAGAAAGACTCGATCGTATGAAACGAAATGAAGGCGTTCTTCAAGCTTATGGGGTTCGTAGACTAGCTGCTAGTCTTAAAGAGGGTGCTGGACAGAATCGCACGACAGAACCCCGTCATTCTAAGGATCCTGATGAGGACGATGAGTACGTTCCTGAAAAAGAGCCTCAAGTTGAGAGTGATGAAGATATATCAGAGATGGAGGTACCATGTATTTGTTTAATTTTTTAATTATAGCAAAATACATTTCCATCTTTCTAAAATGATTTTCCTGATTTACAATAATGCTTCCACTCCACAAAAGGAATCTTACTTTGAATTTAGCCTGATTGGCCATCCCTTATAGTTTATTATTATAAATTACGAAAGTTCAGAATATAATGGCTGTTTGTATTTACAAATAAACCTTCTGTGTAGTCAGCTATACCTCACATTTTGAATTTTACGATTGTGTGGGCACTTAAGGTATCAAAATTGGAGATAGAACAGGTGATAGATTGTTAAATACATATCTCTTAAAAAATGTAGTACTGTCAAGCTGCCACTTAGAGCACCTACTTCTGAATAGTTATAAAATTCTCACGGAGCTGATTTATTGTATTCAGGGACAAAGATAGTGAGTCCAGACCAGCATGTGCCTTTTCGACCTAAAACAAGGATATACATACATATATATATATATATATAGAGAGAGAGAGAGAGAGAGAGACCAAAACTAAGTATAGTAAGAATGTTGAAAATTGTCTAAGTGTTACAATAGGTTTGTTATTTACCTAGACAATATATCACCGCCTTACTGTAGTATGACAATAATTATTAAATTACATGCCAGAACTAAAAGTTAAACTTAAGGTCATATAAAAAGGCTATGTCTGACAAGGGTGTGGATGGGAGCCAGATTCGTACTTTTATGATAATCAGGATTCTTGGAAATGTATCTGAAATTAGACACGGGGCCGAGGACTCAGGAATTAAGCTTAATGCGAGTAAAAGTTTATATAGACTGATTTATTTTACATTCATAAAAGTAGCGTCTATTGCACATAAATCACATACAATTAATTACATGTTATATTATAGTATAAAACTAATAAAATAACATCGAAACAAGTCAATCATGGACCTTGATCTCTATAAACAAGTTGCAAGACCTTAATGTTCATTTGATACAATTAATCACTTTGTATATTTTCAAATTTAGAGATAAAATGATAATAATGATACAATTGCATGATTACAGAGAAAAAGAGTTGCCAAGGCAAATAAGACAGGGGTGGGACGTAGGACTCGTGCACAAGCAAAAGCACAAGAGCCTGCTGACATTGAAAGAGAATCGACACATGTCGCCACTCCCGTCAGGAACAAAGGGAAGAAAGCTGCAGTTGAGAAGGAGGTGACAAGTTCTTATCGTGCACCTACTGTAAAACCAACTTGTTCCAAATTGTTGAACAAGGCAGTCAATGGAGTACCTCCCGGTTCCATAAATGCTTATCTAGCACTGCGGGAACAACAAAAATTGAGTACTGCACCTCAATTACAAGAGGATGATGTTCCTGAACTTAATGTGGACCAAGCTACAGATGAGGAGGAAGCTGTTAAAGGTACTGTGTACATGCATTTTTACTCTATTTAATTAGCCTGGGAATCTGGATTTATTGATCTACCTCGTGTTTTCATTTTTAATGCATTCTTTGTTTTTTGTTTCCTATTTCACTATGAGCCGTAGTGAATTAATATATATTAAATATAAATATGTTCCTCTGACAGTAATTAAGAAATTGACTTTATGCTCCATTTTTACTCTATTTAATTAGCCTGGCAATCTGGATTTATTGATCTACCTCGTGTTTCCATTTTTAATGCATTCTTTGTTTTTTGTTTCCTATTTCACTATGAGCCGTAGTGAATTAATTTTTTTTATTTGTTCTGTGCATGGAATATGATATGCTAGCTCCTAGAAAACCCAGGGGACCTACAAAAATGATTAAAGTTCATGCAAGGACGGCTGAAAATAAAGTTGTCATTACGTTGAATGAAGATCATCAACCCGTTTCGGATAATCAGAAAATTATCACAGAGCTCAGTAATTTTGTGGGAACACTAGCAAGGGATAACGTGTCACTTACGTACGTAAATTGGCATGTAGTTCCTGACAGCCTGAAGAAGCAATTGTGGGAACAAACTCTGGTACATTTTATTAGTTGATTGTCATGTAGTTCATACTTATGAATTATATTGTAATTGGTATGTAGTCCACACAATTGCATTAGTTCATACTTAATTTTGCATTATATCGTAACAGTATAAATAACTGATTTTATGTTCGATATTTACATTTTTAGGCTAAGTATGTCATTCCTGAACAAGGTAGAAAATGGGTGTACAACACACTCAATGCTGCTTGGAGGCTTCACAAAAGTCGCTTTAAGACCAAGTACTATACCAGCCTTGAAACTGACGCGGAGAGGTTGGAAAAAAGGCCTCAAGAAATTTCACTAGAGGACTTTAAACTGCTCCTGGCATACTGGGGAGATGATGAAGTTAAGGTATTATATCTACTATGTTGGATGCTAATTTAATTACATTTAATTAGCATGCTATTTAAAAAATTATGAAATCTGCATAATCTATGTTCTGCCTGATTTACAAGGATAACTACAAGATTAATGTAAATTTTATTATTTTTCTCTTTTATTTTCTAGAAACTGGCAAGGAACAATACTGCCCGTCGTAGTAATTTAACTGAGACACACACTATGGGTCCAAAAACACTAGCACAAGTTCGGGAGGAGATGGTATATATCCTTATCTTATAATATACTGTGAAAGTGAATTTTGGATAACAGTACATGTCCATTAATTGATCATTTTCAGATGCAATTGATGCCCATTAACTTCTACTGAATTCAAATTGAGCTAAATTGTTTTCCTTTTCTTCAATAATTGCAGAAAAAGAAAAGCCCCGACCTTGCCTCGCCAACAGATGCGGAAGTGTTTCTGGAAACCCGTAAGCGAAAACCCGGGCAAGAGTACAAGTCAAATACTGAAAAAGTGGGAAAAAGATTGGTAAGGACATTTCAAGTAGTATTAAATCTATCTTCATAATTCATTTTATAATCTGGTGTATCATTTTCTTGTAGACCGCGATCAAGAAACTAGTTACTTCTGGACAAGAAGTTGAAGCAAATTTAATGGTTAGCGGCGACAAGGAACATTCACGTGATTGGCTAGTAGGAAGAGCCTGTACAAAGGAAACTGGTCAATGCTCTAGTTCGGCAGCAATTCCTACGGAACAATATGTGCAGGAGTTGACCACAAAGATCAAGCATGACTTAGAAATTGAACTGGAAGCCAAAGTTAACCGCAAAGTGCAGGAAAATTTAACTTGGGTACTGAAAAAACTAGGGGATGCAAATCCTGATCTAAAATTAAATATCGGGGACTTTTGTGCTACGGTGTCCAGTGATCAAGATGACAACGGCACTCCTGTGACTCAAGGAGGGGCCACATCATAGTCCTGTTATTCTGCTATTATCTAGAACTATTAAGAGTTGGTTATTTTGAACTTAATCTATGTAGTATGGCAGATTTGTTACTGTCTTAAGCCATTGAAAGATTCAGTACTTAGCTATTTTGTTGGTTGTTGGGATTGGTAGTTAGTTGGATTTTGTGACTGTTGGTTTGGTAGAAGATTATGACAGGGTTGCTTTGTTGGTTGATGGCTTGTTTAATTAGGAAGGGATTTATGAATGTCCAAAACTGCTATTGCAAAATTTTTATAAAAAGTGTTGCATTTTACTTTTTCCAGTGTTGCAATTTTGAATTTATTTAGTGTTTCATATATCATTTATCAGTGTTGCCAGTGTTGCATATTACAATATTTAGTGTTGCAAAAGCTATGTGGGACCCACTAAAAATTCGGATCATGTGGGGCCCAACTATGACGTGGCAAGTGACTCATCAATGACATGGCAAGTGACTCATCAATGACGTGGCAGATGGACCCAGCTTACGTGCCAGGTGACGTGTCAGGAGGGACCCAGCTGACGTGGCAGATGAAGTGGGACCCACCTTTGTTGCGTGTCCATCTTTAGGGGCAACACCAATAAGTGTTGCCTTTATGAAATTGGGGTGTTGCATTATAGGTATAATGCAATGGATAGTCGTGTTGCATTAGATAGCCATAAGCGTTGCCTTATAGGTCAAAGGCAAGGCTCGCATATGCAACGCTCAGGAAGTGTTGCATATCTCGATTTCGTGCCTAAGGCAACACCATTTGGGGTATAAGGCAACGCTCCTGAGCGTTGCATATGAGCACTTATGGCGTAGTGCTCACATCTCTTATACACGCATGCTTCGCTTGGACATTGATCAAATCCATATGACTGGACTGCCTGATCAAAGCGAATGTTCCAATACCTAGAAGCTTGTTTAAGTCCATAAATAGACCTCTTCAGCTTACAAACAAGATGCTCTTGGCCTTCTTTAATGAATCCCTCTGGTTGCTGCATATAGATGGTTTCCTCAAGATTTCCATTAAGGAAAGCTGTCTTGACATTCATTTGCCAAATCTCATAATCGAGATGAGCTGCTATAGATAAAAGAATACGGATTGACTTAAGCATGACTACTGGTGAAAAGGTTTCCTCATAATCGATACCTACTTTCTGAGTATACCCTTTCGCAACAAGTCTTGCTTTCCAGGCTTTCACCTTTTTGTCTGATCCCCTCTTTTTCTTGTAGACCCACTTACATCCAATAGGTTTTACACCTTTGGGTGGTTCCACGAGTTCCCAGACCTGATTAGAATACATTGATTCCATCTCAGAATCCATTGCCTTTTGCCAAAGACTTGCATCTTTGTCCTGTATTGCCTCTTCGTATGTCCGGGGATCATCATCATGTTCACCAGAGACCAAGTCCGAAGACTCTCCCAAAAACATGAATCTGTCGGGCTGTCGAACAACCCTCCCACTATGACGAGGAACTGGTGCGGTATTAGTGACCGGTTGCACAGTCTGCTGTGGTTGTTCTACTTGTACTACAGGTTCATTATTCGTCCCTCCCACTAGTTCCTCTAAAACGACATTACTCTTGGGTTTGTGATTCATTATATAGTCTTCCTCTAAGAATCTTGCATTGGTGCTAACAGTGACATCCCGATCCTTAGGACTATAAAATAAATAACCTTTTGTTCCCATGGGGTAGCCTACAAACACCTTTACTTCTGTACGAGATTCTAGCTTAGTCGCGTTCTTGTTCAGCACATGTGCTGGACAACCCCATATCCGAATGTGTCTCAGACTCGGTTTGTCCCCGGTCCACAATTCTAAAGGGGTTTTAGGAAGCTGCTGTCTCTAAGGCATGTCCCCAAAAGGACTTGGGTAAATCCGAATAACTCATCATCGATCTAACACTCTCTAAAAGAGTCCGGTTCCTTCTCTCTGCTACACCGTTCTGCTGGGGTGTGCCTGGTGCAGTCAACTGGGATTCTATCCCATTCTCTGATAAATATTCCCTGAATTCCCCAAGCAAGTATTCGCCACCACGATCAGATCGTCGTGACTTGATACTTTTATTATGTCGCTTCTCCGTTTTAGCTTTGTACTCTTTGAATTTCTCAAAGCACTCAGACTTACGGCGCAACAAATAAACGTATCCATATCTAGAATAATCGTCAATAAAAGTGACGAAATGCTCATAACCACCTCTTGCTTGGATATTCATAGGTCCACATAAATCAGAGTGAACCAATCCTAACACTTCTTTGGCTCTATTCCCCTTTGCCTTAAAAGGCCTATTGGTCATTTTACCTTCCAAGCAGGATTCACAAACTGGAAATGGCTCCACTGCCAATGAGCCTAAAGGCCCGTCTACTACCAGTCTTTGAATCCTCCTCAAGTTAATATGACCTAATCTCAAGTGCCAAAGATATGTTTGGTTCAAACTAGAAGGTTCCTTTCTTTTATTAGAGGTAGAAGATGTGTTATTCAATACCCTATGTTGTAGTTGCAGTGCGGGTTGACTAGGATTAATTATATACAAATTGTCTTGCAATGTACCAGAACATATAATCCGTTTATTCATCATAATAGAAACATTACGATCCAAACAAACATTATAACCATCCATAGCAAGTTTAGAAACCGAAATCAAATTCCTTCTAAAAGAAGGTACATAAAGACAATTGTTCAAAACCAAAATCCTATCAGAACCAAAAGATAAATGAATAACTCCTACTGTAACTACTGCTACTTTCGTAGCATCTCCCATGAACACGTAGATCTCACCATCTCTAAGCATTCTGGATTGCTGGAACCCCTGCATAGAGTTACAAACATGATCAGCGGCTCCAGTATCTACACACCAAGTGCTCGTAGATATAGCCGCTACAAATGTTTCTGTAACTAGAGAAAGAGACATACCAGTATCGTTTGTCTTCTTAGGAAGAGGACAATCCTTTTTCCAGTGACCCGACTGCTTGCACCGGTAGCACTTCCCCTTAGGCTTTTTCACACCACCTTGAACTCCCACTGCCTTCACAGCTTTCTGTGTCTGAGCCTTTATCTTCTTCTTATTGCCTTTCGGCTTAGAGGAAGAACCTTTCTCAGCCACATTCACTTGAACACTCTGGCGAAATAATCCTTCAGCTGCCTGAAGTTCTGTCAGCAGTTCCGCAAGACTATACTGCCTCTTGTTCATTTTGTAATTCAAGCGGAACTGCTCAAAACTCTTGGGCAAGCTCATAAGGATAATGTCAATCTGGGTTTCCCCGTCAAGCTCTGCACCAAGGATCTCTATCTCATTCAGATGTGACATCATCTTGAGAACATGATCCCTTACAGGTGTACCTTCAGCCATCTGAGTGTTCATTAAAGCCTTCATGGCTACTTGCCTAGCAGCCCTATTCTGATCTCCAAAAAGTTCTTTGAGATTAAAGAGCATATCCGAAGCAGTGGCCATAGCCTGATGCTGATGCTGCAAAACACCCGACATTGCTGCCAGAATGTAACATCGCGACATCTCATCAGCCTTTGTCCACCGCTTATAATACTCTTTCTCCTCATCAGGAGCATCAGCAGCGGGCTGCTCAGGCTTGGGTTCATAAGTGCAAAACTTGTACTCCTCAGCAGTCAACACAATGTCCAAATTACGTTTCCATTCAATATAGTTAGGTCCGGTAAGTTTGTTATCCTTAAGTATGGTGAACAGTGGATTAAACCCCATTATATCCTGAGAATCATGCATGAAAAAATCACATTACACATAAAGAAGGGTGCATAAAAAATTAAGTCCTATTGGTTCCTCTAACAATTATTAAAATTAAATGCACTAACGTTTAAACACCATAATTTTCTGGTACGTCACGATGGGTGACATGTATACCACCTAAATTTGTTTAAACGTTACTTCGGTCCTATTACTAAACAATAAGCCACGTTGGGGTGGTCTATATTATTTTTCATAGCTAAGTGTATACCATCATCAAATCTTAAATTACCCGAAACCTATGGAACTTGGTACGCCACGATGGACAGCATGTATACCTTCCAATATTTCTCAAATAGAATACTTCAATTCAATATTCGTGTCTGGTTTGACTTCTAGGCAGTGGAGGAGTCACATCGGTCTCACTTAATACCCATAAGCCTTTGAAATCGCCCCAAATCAGAGATAAAGAAAATCCGTATCTATTCGTATTAATTTAAGAAGTTTGTTCCAGTAATAACTATAACATTCTAGACACCATAAATTACATGCCACGATGGGTGACGTATACATAATTTATATTCGCCTTATATGTTAAATTACATACAAACAATGATGGAGACCATGGGATTTAATACAATATTAACTCCCTCTCCCACTTAGAATTTTCTTTGAGGATTTTAATCTAGATGCATCGCCCTAAGTTATTTCTTCGAAGTCCACATGCATACTATCATGGTTATAGCAACATAAAGAACACATAAAGAACACATAAGATGGTAGCATACTAGCATGATTAAAGCATTAATTAAAAACATCCCTATGTCCATGTCATTCTAGCATGCGAAGGGTTAGTATCACATGGCATAACAACACAAACAAGAAACACATAATAACAATAATCAATAATCATAATAAAGCACATCCACTATTATGGCCCCAGAAAAATCAGCTTCGAATTCATCCTTCGTCAGAATCCAAATCTGTCCAGAAAACTTCGAGAGCCCGTTTGGAGGCCTAAACGGCCTCAGAATGCCTCGAAAAACTCCGGAAAACACCTTCGAAATCACCTCAACCGGGCTCCCCCAGGTTGTGGCTAGCTTCGTCTCGTTCTGCCGTCTCCGAAAAGTGCTCATTCGCCCAAATCGGACACCGTATACAAAAGTTACGGCCAAAACAGTGCAGCACCCCCGAAACCCTAATCGCAGCAGCGGAAGATCCTTGTTTCTTGCAGCCCCGTTGATCAAACAATTACATACTAATTGTACAAACGAACCAGCCTATTCTATTACATCGGATCATAATCTAAAACAATTACAAATTGAATTACAAGATTAAACTATCACGATCAACCCTCGTGATTTACAACAGCCACGATAAACCACGTGGAATCCAAACATAACAGAATAATTAAAACACGACCATAATAGTGGACAACGACCTGCATCACAGAATCGCTATATACATGCATATATAATCATGACATGGACTACATATCATAAATCGCAGAACCGCAACCTCGCTCTGATGCCATTGTAGGAACAATCGGACCTTGGTCCCGCGTTTTATGATACTAATTAAAAGTTCGAACAGAATATTAACCTTAATCGCTACGGCGCAAGCGATTCAAATCCACGTCTTCTACTGTATTCCTTGATTCTCCTTGGACGAAGTGTGGCCTTCGATCTCCCAAGGTGTGCCTCTCCTTAAAGCTCCGAAAACCCAAAACCCTAGCTGTCTCCTTGAGAAAAACGTCTGCCTCTCTCTGACTCTAGGATTAATTCGTTTTGGTGTGTCTTTCAGCTTTAGGAGAACGAGAATATATATAGGCTACAGCAGGGATCATGGATCATTAGGTCAGGCCTTCCAATGACATTCCGGGCCAGGCCCAATGTCATTAAATATTAATTCTATCCACTAAAGAACTAATATTTGCACTACCTTTCCTAATTCCGTAAATTAATTATTTAATTCGGCTCCCATATTAATTGCTTATAAATTCCCCATGTTTAAGATATCGCATGTCCATTAATTAAATTAATTTCTGACAATTAATTTAATTAATATCTTTTATCCTTGATCATCCACTCAACCTTATAATTATGCAAGAACAAATCTGCCTGCAGGACTAAAGCATAATTATCTTTATGAGCTTTCAAGAGGACATCATCACCCGAATATATTTTTCGGACACGGTTTCCTTTTATAGTCAATATCCCACTCTGTATATAATGTCATTGCCCAATACATAAATTCGTAATTTAAAATAAATTACTTAATTTATGAGTCAAGGCATGTGCATTAAATTCAAGTGTCAATTACTATATTCGGATTAAGAACTTAAGCATTAATAACATCATAGAATCTTAGTTCTTTATTGTCAGAATTAAAGAAACAATTATTCTACTATTTTGATCCCGTTCAATATACACCAAGTATATAAGTATTATTCAATAGTCAAGATAAACTATTTCCAAATAATACTTCAGCCGTTCTAGTGGTTTGTCTAACACCACCTCGACTGTGAACCTTTATTATATTATATAAGGAGTCTGACAATCTAATCTTCTGCTATCCCATTTGATACTAGATTGTCTACAATATATAATATACAGACAATGTGAAAACATGCATTCAAGATTCTCAAATAATTGTTATATACTTCAAATGAATATTTCAGTATAATCCTAACACCTACAACCCTCCTTACAACTGACCCTACCAATCACCTCACCAATCTCTATCAACTCTCCTCACCAATCTCAACACCAATCCCCTCCACATTACAACTTCTTCCCTGAACAACAATCATCCATCTTTCCCTCACAATCTGAACCTATACCTTCACCTACCCATACACATCATGTGACAGCCCTCAAATCCGGGGGTCTGGATTTGGTGCCACTAAAACAAAAATCATTTAAAAACCCTGTATTTGCGGAAGAAGGTAAAACATATATTTAAAAATCTGGACATTTTAAAAGAGATTTAAATCAAAATCACTTTGACCCCCTAAAAACAGGATCGCTAATAGGTTACAGCATTGAAATCAGAAACCAGAATTTTAAATCTTATTACAACTTAAACTACATTATCAGTTAAACCTCGATAAGAAGAGTAACTGATAACCAAATAAATAAATCTATCTACAACTGAATTGAAATAAATCAACTCTAACCATAGCCATTCTCACAGACATCTCCTTGGCAATCTGGCCTAGCATCAGTGTTACACGCAGCTTATACAGGTCACCTTCTTAATCCCTAGCTGAAAGGGTTAGAAATAATAGTAAGAGTGAGTGAAAATGCTCAGCAAGATAATATAAAAGGCAAGAGCCACAAGATATAAATTCTTTTGAATTAAATCAGCGTATTTGAAATCACGAACTTTTGAATTAAATCTAAACATGTGTAACTCAAAAGTTTAGCAAACATATAAATAAATACGTTTGGAAATCACAAGATAAATTTGACAGTAAACATAAGCTAGCATAAGCTTAAACAATAATGACCAGGTTTTAAACAACAACGTACTATCACAGTTGATCAACCCGTGTGATAATACCGGGCATGTTTCGTGGAAACATGCCTCAAAATAGGTACCAATACAAGGCAACACATTGGCCTTTGGCAGAAAAGTATTATAATATTTCAATAATACCCAAATAGCCCTCCGCTGGACCGCCGTCTCGGTCTCTTACGCAAAAACAAAGAAATCTTCCGATTTCTTCCAGAAGCAGATGACTAATCATCTATTTTTAATGCAATATTTTGCTGGTCTATCTGGCTGGACTATTAAATAGCCCCATACGCCATAAAATCATCCTTTCAAAACTTTCAGAAAACTCTTTAGTTTTCAAACTCAAAATACTATCAAAATAAATTTCATTAAAGTCTAAGTATAGTTTTAAATCCACCACAATACTATGTAAAGGAATCAACAGAGTTATTTTCGATATTTAAAATCCAAGGTTTAAGTCTGGGACAGAAAACCAGGCTTATATTGTAGTATCCAAATAGGACTGCTATACAGTCATCAACAGTTTTAAACTGTAAAAGAACTCAGACATCAATTTCCAGAAAACTGATTTAATAAAAATCAGAATACTTTTCTAATAAAATTGGCACTGTACATATACAGTAAAAAATATCGAACTAAAATATTCGATATTTTAAATCACAGGATCAAGATCTAAGTATTTGCACTTTTAAATATATCAGAAACATGCTTGCATGGAGTACAAGACATAGATATAAAACTTGCTTTTTAAATACAAGAGAAGAATAAGAATACTTAATTGCCTCTGACAGAAAAACAATTGACAACTCGGTCACACTACTCGAGGTTCTAGACTTGCCTCAAATGCTAATCTCTGTACTTGCTAGCTTTTACTAGACTATCTATAACATCACTCTCGTCTTATCGCATTATTCTGATTTGGCTTGCAACACTATTTGCTTGCTTCTGACATATGTTGATGCATGCGTCTCGAGAGACTATATATTAAAGCAGTATAATATTTCAGTCGAGAGCAATCCAGAAAATCGTCAATTCGCAGAATCAAAATTATATTACTACCCTTCGTCATATAAGTATATTTTATACAATTAATATATACACATAGTATTGCAATTAGTCACATCAACACATAACAGAGAATTTGCATAATTTTATATTCATACAAATATAATTTGATAACTCTTGTGTATATAATATCATACTGGATTATATACAATTACTAGTCACCTCAACAATACATCCCTGAATAAAATTCAAATCTGAATTACAAGTCCAATTGTAATTCATTCACACCTCAAGTCAACTCAGAATTTAATCAAAATAAAATAATATAATAATATAATTTTGGACATCATGTCCTTTAAAATTGAGCAACCTCAAAATCAACACAACTCGCTGTTCCAACATAATATAAATATTTGTGAAGATGCCAGATCATAAAAGCACGCGGTTCAAATAATAATCAGATCCAACAATCAAAGCAACAATCAGTTCTGGGATTTAAACAAAATAATGGCGACAACACTATAATAATTTTAAGCTGAAATCAATGATTGATTTTCAGAAGTAGATAACAACTTCTGGAATTTAAAAGAAATTTATAATTGTCGCAGATTTTAAATAAATATAACCCAGAATATAAATCAACACTACCATTAGTATACAAGCCCACAATATTTACTCGACAATTACCTATGATTGGCTCGATAAAATATTAGAGATTGTTATTATCATCATTATTATTATCATTGTCAATAAAACAATAATAACAGTTAATAATAACAGTAAAAATAATATCTTATTCGATTCTTAGTCTTCACATATTTTGATCTTGCAGTATACTCCAGTGTTTCTGCTCCAACCAATTCTCATTTCTCTCTAGCAAGGATCAATCGCGGTAGTGTCACACATTATAAACACAACATCCAACTGCCAGTGCAAGTACCTGTCTACATACAAATCTTCCATACAAGCACTGACCCGCTTAACTTCACCCTCTACAGCAGTCACATAACAGTCGTGTGATGCTATGAAGCCAGCCTTAATTAGTCCTATTGAGGCACATGTCTACTATTAAGCTCATTGCCACCTTGCATTTGCTGCACTTGTCCAATGAGCCACCTTTCCGTTATTTCTGTTCAATAAATCGTACCTCTTACTGTCCTCACTCATCTCTTGGGACCACCTGCATCAGTAACAGCCTCTCCACCTCTTCTCAGTGGTCCTCTCCAACAGCTCTCTCAGTACTCTTGTCTCCATGATCAACAGGAGTAGTGTAGTATCTCTTTTATTAGTTGGTTCGAGTCTGGACAGGGTAGTACCTCTATATAATGCTAGTTGTCTATTTCGTTAATTTTAGAGCTTTGTATTCAAGACTTGAAGGAGCAATAAAATAGTATCTTGTTCCCTCATATAACTGTTATTGTCATGCTTTTTTAATCAACATGGTATCAGAGCTTGTATGACACAGTTCTTGATTCTTGTTTTTGATACTATTCCTTCTTTCTCATCGCTCTCTCTTTGCATTTGCCTGTTTACAATAGGTGTTTCTTGTTCTTCACTCAAGCATAGCTAATGGTGGTCGTTTCACATTTGCTGATATGCAAAACCCATTGTTTCTTCATCCATCTGATGGTCCTTTATCCATCAGTGTCCCAAAACTTGAAGGCTCCACTAACTATCGAACCTGGAAACGATCTTTTGAAATCCAACTTTCCTCCAAACGCAAGCAGGGTTTTGTTGATGGCTCTGTTCAACGCAGCACTGATGATGAGCTGAACGCAGTGCAGTGGGATACCTGCAATAATCTGGTAATCTCTTGGATTCACAATAATGTCTCTGAAACTATTAAGCAGTCTATTCTCTTTATTAGCTCTGCTTCTGAGATCTGGGCTCAGTTAGAAAACGCTTTGCTTTAACCAATGGTTCTTGAAAATACAAGATCAGTAAAGATCTGTATGACATGAAACAACACACCTTATCTGTAGCTGACTATTTCACCAAACTTAGTAGCCTGTGGGAAGAGCTTGACTCTATGAACCTTTTGCCTAGTCTTCTTACTGTTACACCTGAAATCACCACTTTTTTGGCCACAATCCACAAATACAAAGAGGAAGCTCGCCTTTTTCAGTTTTTAAATGGCCTAAATGATAAATATGGTCCCCAACGGAGTCAACTGCTTTTAATGAACCCCTTGCCTACTGTTGAGGTAGCTTGTGCTGCTATTCAACAGGAAGAATCCCAAAGAGAAGTCTTGACAACCCATGAAACCCTTGATGTTGATGTCTCTGCCATGTATAGCAAAACGAACCCAAACAAGCCTTCCTACTTTTGCACAGCCTGCAACACTAAGGGTCACTCCAATGACAGATGTTGGACTGTCATTGGCTATCCCAAATGGCACCTCAAACACAAAAAACCCAATCCCAAACCTCAACCACAAACCTCTAGAAGGAACAACACTCGCACCTCAAACCCCAAAATGGCAAACAATGCTCAAGGCCCTGTTGATACTCCAGATTCACCAAATATCACCTTCACCCCTCAGCAACTTGAACAGCTGTTTAAACTGTTGCCCACTGTGTCACCATCTACCTCAACAGACCCTACACCTGATGATGACTTTGAGCATTGCTTCTCTGGAATGATCAGTTGCTTTCTCACTGATGCTAAACCTGATGCTTGGATCCTAGACTCTGGTGCAACTGACCATATGACAAGCTCTCTCAGTAACCTCACCAATGCCATTCCTGCCCCTTCCAGCTACAACATTCATCTCCCAACTGGTGGCTCTGCTACTATTTCTCACATTGGCACTGTGCATTTGCCTGGACTGGTGCTTCACAATGTATTATTTGTGCCAAACTTTAAGCACAATTTGCTGTCAATCCAAAAGCTTGCAAAGGACAACAATTATGTTGTCAACTTCAAAGCTAACTCCTGTATCATCGCAGATGCGAATACAGCAGAAATTAAAGCAGTTGGCAATGAAAAAGGAGGACTCTATTATCTGGTGCAGGATGAAAAACAAATCAACAAAAGCAAAGCCCCACATACTTGCAACTCTGCAGCAAGCAACAAGAAAGTTGAAATGACAGCCTTGTGGCACAATAGATTGGGACATGCTCCAGTATCAAAATTGATGCACATCCCAGAAATCAAGCCATTTATCACTGAGAATCACAAAGTCTGTGTGACTTGTCCCCTTGCCAAGTTCACCAAGCTGCCCTTCAGTCTCAGTTCTTCACATGCTGCTGAGGCATTTCATCTTATTCACATGGACACTTGGGGCCCATACAAAGTCTGCACAAGGGAAAGGTACAAATACTTCCTTACTCTAGTTGATGATCATACTAGAATGACATGGGTATACCTGCTGAAATTAAAAAATGATGCTTTTGGTGTGTTGCAAGCCTTCTATAACTATGCTTATAATCACTTTACCAAAAATATTAAAGTGATTGGATCTGACAATGCTTTAGAATTCTCTGATGTTCTATGCAACCAATTCTTTGCGGCACATGGTATTATACACCAGAAATCATGTGCATATAGACCCCAGAAAAATGCCAGGGTCGAAAGGAAGCACAGAAGTATACTGGAAATTGCAAGGGCTCTAAGGTTCCAGGCTGGGTTGGATGTTTCATTCTGGGGTGACTGTGTGTTGACAGCCACTCATATCCTCAATAGACTACCATCCTCTGTTCTGTCAAATAAAACACCCTATGAGATGCTTTATAAAGATCCTCCTACTTATGATCACATGAAAGTGTTTGGTTGTCTTGGATTTGCTGCACCTAACACACCGAGCACTGATAAATTTCAGCCAAGAGGTGTACCCTGCGTTCTCATAGGTTACCCCCCTGCTACCAAAGGTTACAGATTGTATAATCTATTGGATAAATCAGTTTTCCTATCTACAGATGTGATCTTTCATGAAAGTGTCCTTCCTTTCAACACCAACTCTGCTGATTCTTTCATGCAACCCTTACCATCACCCTTTGTCCCAATAGACAATGAGATCTTCACAAATACCCCATCTTCCAGCCAAAATCCTACCAACCAAAATCTTGATGCTAACTCACAGATTACCACTCCTGACCTCAGAAGATCCAGCAGACACTCTAAACAGCCCTCTTGGTTAACAGACTATGTCACAAACATAAACCAAGTCACATCTCAGCCAGTTGATCCTGTCTTTCACTGCTTCATGACTTCTCTCACTTCCAATGATGACCCTATCTCATTTGAACAAGCCATTAAACACCAGCACTGGATCAATGCCATGAATTGTGAGCTTGATGCCCTTGAAAGAAATGACACATGGGACATTGTGCCACTGCCACCTAATAAAAAGGCTATAGGTTGCAAGTGGCTTTACAAAACCAAATATCTGCCTGATGGCTCCATTGACAAATACAAATCCAGACTGGTCATCCTTGGTTGCAGACAAGTGCAGGGTATTGACTACGGGGAAACCTTTGCCCCAGTAGCCAAAATGACTACAGTTAGAGCTCTTTTGGCTGTGGCTGCAATCAACAACTGGCATGCCATACAAATGGACGTGACTAATGCTTTCTTGCACGGGGATTTGCAAGAAACAGTCTATATGAAGCTTCCAAAGGGGTATTCTGGTATTGGCAGCAGAATCTCATCAAATGTGGATCGTAATCTCTCTCCCAATGCTACTCTGGTATGCAGACTGAAGAAATCTCTCTATGGGCTAAAGCAAGCCCCCAGAAATTGGTTCAGTAAATTATCTGTCCATCTCAAAAATTCTGGTTACAAGCAATCAAACGCAGATTATAGTCTGTTCACTGTTGTTACATCAAGCACTATCACTCTGATCCTTATATATGTAGATGATCTCCTCATAGCTGGCAACTCCATGGCCAATATCAATTCTCTCAAATCTGTTCTTTCCAAGTCATTTCATATGAAAGACCTTGGAAATTTACATTACTTCCTAGGCCTGGAGATTGATAGATCCACCTCAGGCTTCTTTGTGTCTCAAAGGAAGTATACTTTGGACCTGCTCAAAGACTACAATATGCTGCATGCTAAACCTCTGAAACTTCCCCTTGATATCCACTTGAAATTAACCCCAGACAAAGGTGTCCCTCTAGAATCACCTCAGGCTTACCAACGACTGTTGGGTCGCCTCATTTATCTCACCATTACACGACCAGATATCACTTTTGCTGTCCACACTCTTGCTCAATACATGCAACATCCTACCAATGTCCATATGCAAGCAGCAAAACGACTCCTTCGCTATCTTGTCACTAATCCTGATCAGGGCATTCTGCTTGCATCTAGCTCAGCAGCTCAAATCACTTCTTACTGTGACAGTGATTGGGCGAGTTGTCAATCCTCCCGCCGATCAACTTCTGGTTTTTGTGTTCTACTTGGTGATTCTCCCATATCATGGAAGGCCAAGAAGCAAACAATTGTGGCTCGATCAACTGCAGAGGCCGAGTATAGGGCCATGGCACTCACAGCTTGCGAAATCACTTGGGTTTCTGCTCTTCTAAAGGACATGGGATTGTCAAATTTACATCCTACTATCCTTAAATCTGACAGTCAAGCAGCCATATCTATAGCCGCCAATCCTGTGATGCATGAACGCACCAAACACATAGAGGTGGACTGCCACTTCATCAGGGATCACATTCAATCCGGAACACTTGTCACCCAACATGTTCCTTCACATGCTCAATTGGCTGATATACTCACCAAGCCCCTCACTGTGAAGCAACATAATTACCTACTTAGCAAGCTTGGCACTTCCGCTCCATCTGCCGTGCAGCTTGAGGGGGAGTATTGAGGCACATGTCTACTATTAAGCTCATTGCCACCTTGCATTTGCTGCACTTGTCCAATGAGCCACCTTTCCGTTATTTCTGTTCAATAAATCGTACCTCTTACTGTCCTCACTCATCTCTTGGGACCACCTGCATCAGTAACAGCCTCTCCACCTCTTCTCAGTGGTCCTCTCCAACAGCTCTCTCAGTACTCTTGTCTCCATGATCAACAGGAGTAGTGTAGTATCTCTTTTATTAGTTGGTTAGAGTCTGGACAAGGTAGTACCTCTATATAATGCTAGTTGTCTATTTCGTTAATTTTAGAGCTTTGTATTCAAGACTTGAAGGAGCAATAAAATAATATCTTGTTCCCTCATATAACTGTTATTGTCATGCTTTTTTAATCAACAAGTCCTAACCCATCAATACAACCATCCATAATCTCTTCATCTTTGCTGTCTCTAAAATCCCCGACTTCACCCTCACACTACTCACCATTGCCGCCCGAATCCCCAGCTACACCCTCACATTTATTCTTGTCCGGCAGGAAAACACACTAAAACAGTCCGGCACAGACTCACCAACATCACAACCCCACAAAACCATACCAATCCTCCTCTGTAATTTCATCTTGACATGAATTCTCACCCCAAGACTACACCCAAATCAGTATTCGAACACAGACCCAAACAACATCGACCGGAACCCCGCCTCTGACACTCTCTGTTCTATTTCCTTCCCCAACCATCCTTTACATTCGTCTTCAATCCTTCAGCCACAATCAGTCTCTAACAGACCTACACCACACGTCTCTCACTGTCCCTAACCTCCCTCACTTACTAACAATCGAGCACCCCTGCAATGACCCTCTTTCCGTCAAATTGCAGCGCCGCCTCTTTACTCCCACACAAACCGGCAACCCATCTCTTTTTCTCTATTCTTTTCTCCGCAGCTGCCATCGCAGCCCTGCTCCGCCCACGCGCGGCTTAGTCGCTGCTGTGCAGCCCGCCACAGCCACGACCCTCTACACCATCCCAGCCTTATTCCTCCGCCAACCCGACCAGCGCCACCGTGAACCCAATTCAGTCAACACACCAGCACAACACCACCCACACAGATACACACGCCCTTATACATATATACACAGAGAATCACACAGCCTAACATATATATGTAAATTCAATCCTCACCTTCAAGGCTACTTGATCGATTAAAAGAGAAAAGGAAGAAACCCTAATCCCTCTTTTTCTGTAAACCACCGCCTCTGTTTCTCTTCGGCTCTGTTTTGGCTTTTTTTGTATGTACTGTGTGCTTATCTGATAGTTTGGGTTTTATCCTGGTACAACGTTACAACCTCGCACCTGCTCGTGTCCTGAATTCTAATAAAAATCAATATACTTATATAAAGGAGCATCGAGGGGCATGTAGGTGGCGCCTCTCACATCGCTCTGTTCTATTTTTCTAATTTTTTGGAATTTTTGGATGAAAAATATCAAAAATTAGAACTACCATTTTTAGTTTCTGATATATTAGAAGCAAATTTCAGAATCTGATTTTGTTTCAAATAATTTATATAGTAGCTTGAAACTTTTAATCTGATTTTATTTCAGATTATTTAATTATGGGAAAGAGTAGCACACAAGTCTCTCTGCACCTATAAATACCCCTATTAATTGTAGGATTTTGGATCATCTATACACAACCACCTCTCTCTCAATACCACAACCTTACCTCTCTCTGGTGATCGTTCCCTATCTTGATTTCTAACTCGGTGGCACCGTTCTTCTGCAACGATAAGTGAAGGTTGTTTATACAGTATTAAAAATATAAAGGAGAAGCGAGGGGTGTGTAGGTGGCGCCTCTCACATCGCTCCGTTCTATTTTTCTAATTTTCTGGAATTTTTGGATGAAAAAGATCAAAAATTAGAACTACCTTTTTTAGTTTCGGTTATGTTAGAAGCAAATTTCAGAATTTGATTTTGTTTCAGATTATTTAATTATGGGAAAGAGTAGCACACAAGTCCCTCTACACCTATAGATTGTAGATTTTTGGATCATCTAAACACAACCACCTCTCTCTCAATACCACAACCCCACCTCTCTCTGGTGGTAGTTCTCTATCTTGATTTTTAACTCGGTGGCGCCGTAGTAGCTTGAAATTTTTAATCTGATTTTATTTCAGATTATTTAATTATGGGAAAGAGTAGCACACAAGTCTCTCTGCACCTATAAATACCCCTATTAATTGTAGGATTTTGGATCATCTAAACACAACCACCTCTCTCTCAATACCACAACCTTACCTCTCTCTGGTGATCGTACTCTATCTTGATTTCTAACTCGGTGGCACCGTTCTTCTGCAACGATAAGTGAAGGTTGTTTATACAATATTAAAAATATAAAGGAGAAGCGAGGGGTGTGTAGGTGGCGCCTCTCACATCGCTCCGTTCTATTTTCTAATTTTCTGGAATTTTTGGATGAAAAATATCAAAAATTAGAACTACCTTTTTTAGTTTCGGTTATGTTAGAAGCAAATTTCAGAATTTGATTTTGTTTCAGATTATTTAATTATGGGAAAGAGTAGCACACAAGTCTCTCTACACCTATAGATTGTAGATTTTTGGATCATCTAAACACAACCACCTCTCTCTCAATACCACAACCCCACCTCTCTCTGGTGGTAGTTCTCTATCTTGATTTTTAACTCGGTGGCGCCGAAAAAAATAAAGGTTGTTGCAAGCAAAGGTAGTTATAGACGGCTATGTTGGAGTCGACAAATCCAAACATGAGAAAGGGATATAGTCTTGACATGGTATTGATGGATGATATCAATAAATTAACAATTAGTGATGTATGTTTGTTGGTTATTCTTTTATAATATTTGTTTTGTTCATCGGACATGTTTGTTGTTAATTTTTATATGAATTACTTTGTATATAGGAAAAAATTATTCATGCATTATCTGTTTGCTTCGTTCAAGCAACTTTTAAGTGGGGCTGTTTATACAGTATTAAAAAATAAAGGTTGTTACAAGTAAATGTAGTTATAGACCGCTATCTCACAGATTTAAGTTAGATGTTTCAGTGCACAATCAATCCAAAAAAATTGGTGGAAGGTGACAATGTAAGAACATGATTACTTTAAAAAAAACACAAATAAAATTGAGATTCGTCATGTTTTAAATTGTTAATTACGTGTATAAATTTATTTTCATTTTTTCACCATGAACTATAGTCCGATTTTATAATTTATATATTAGTATTGGTATTACATCAAGATTTTCATAATATAAATTTATTTTATCCTACAATGTTACATATTTGATGATGTCACAGGTATCTAACTTGTTTAGTGTGCAGAAGCAAATATCAGAGTTTAGCTGGAAATCAGAGTTTAACGTCTGACAGCTGGATCAGAGTTTAAGCGATGATCAGAGTTTGCAGGCGGCTGATTTTCAGGAGCATATCTGACTAAGTAAGGAAGATAAAGATCAAGAGAGATTGTGCAGATCAGGACAACAGAAGGATAGCTACTGATTAGATTATTTTAGGAAGCAGATAATTATAAATCAATCAGTAGATATCATGTAACTGTGTATATAAACACAGCTTAGGGTTTACTCTAGATGAGTTATCAATTGAATATCATTCGTGTAACCTAGCAGCTCTTAGTGATAAGATATAAATCACTAAGAGATTATTTGTAAACTACTGAGATTTGTGAATAAGAGTTTATTGAATTATTCTCTTATACTTGTGTTTGTGTTGGATTGTGTTCACTATATTATCATATATATAGTGAGTTTAGTCGGCCTAACAAGTGGTATCAGAGCCAGCTCTGTTGATATACCTACAGTGAGATCTTAATCACACACAATCATGTCTGAGAAATCACAAAACAGTAGATATGAGTCTCTTAGGGTTCCGGTCCTCAGGGCAACTGAATATTCTGTCTGGAAAGTAAGAATGATCATGTTTCTGGAATCTACAGATCCAGAATATCTGGATAGAATTTATGATGGTCCACACATGCCAACGAAGCTCTCTGTTGCAGTGGGAGATGAACCCCAGAAGATGATTCCTAAAGAGAAGAAGGACTATACTCCAGAGGACATCTCGTCTATCAGTAAAGATGCAAAGGTGAAGCATCTGTTGCATAGTGCTCTGGACAATGCTATGTCCAATAGAGTAATTGGATGCAAAACTGCAAAGGAAATATGGGATGCTTTGGAAGTCAGATGTCAAGGAACCAAAGCCATCAAAAAGAACAGAAGGACCATACTTACTCAAGAGTATGAACACTTTGATTCAAAATCAGGTGAATCACTGACTGATCTTTATGATAGGTTTGTCAAGCTGCTGAATGACTTGTCTCTTGTGGACAAAGAATATGATTTGGAAGACTCAAATCTCAAATTTCTGCTTGCTCTTCCTGAAAAGTGGGATTTGAAAGTAACCACTATAAGAGACAATCATGATCTTGAAGAGATGTCTCTGGATGAAATCTTTGGAAGGTTGAAAACTCATGAACTTGAGATGGAGCAAAGGAGCAAACGACATGGTGGGAAACCCAAACCAGTTGCTTTAAAAGTTCAAGAAGATTCAACTGTGAAAAGCAAAGGAAAAGCTCATGTCAAAAAGTCTGATACTGAGTCATCAAACTCTGATGATGACTCAAACTCTGATATACTGTCAGACTCTGATGACAGTGATACTGAGATGATGCAGCTGGCAGCACTGATGGTGAAAAGATTCAAGAAGATGACTTACAAGAACTTCAACAAAGGGAAGAAGTTCTCAAGGAAAGACAGAAACTCTGATAAGAAGGTCTTCAAAAGGAATGAAGGCAAAGAAGAAAAATCTGGAAAATCTGATAAGTCTAAATACACTTGCTTCAATTGTGGAGAGAAAGGACATTTTGCAACTGAGTGCAAGAAAGCTAAGAAAGAAAAGGAACAGGCCTTTATCACAAAGAAGGGAAGTTGGGCAGACTCATCAGAATCAGAGGAAGAAGTCAACTATGCCTTGATGGCAAACATGGACAACAGCACTGAGACTGTTGAAACTAAGGTACCTCATTCCACTCTTGCTTTTGATACTGAAGATATAACTGAGTTAAGATTGTTTCTTAAAACTCTGCATGTTAGTTATAGAGATCAGACTTTAGAAAATGAAAGACTAAAATCTGAGAACTTAAATGTCAAGAAAAGGAATGATTATCTTGAAAAGGAACTAGTTCTGATGCTAGAAGTTCAGAAGGAAAGGGATGATGCTATCTTTATTAAAAATGAACTCTTAAAGAAAAATGCTTCTCTTGAATCAGAACTTGTTAAGGAAAGAGAGATAATCAGAACTTGGACTAACTCAGGAAAGACTACTCAGAATATCTTAGAAAGTGGAAACTGGAAGAAAGGGTTAGGTTACTCTGATAAAAATGAAGCTGAGTCATATAAACAAGAAACCATTAAAATTGAACAACCCAAGGTATTTCCAGTAAGATTTGTTGCAGAATCAAAAACTGATACTCCTAAACAGGTTAATATTGGTTTAATGACTCAGAAACAGCTTAAGCATAAACTCAAGGAGGTTAAGAAGGAAAACAGGATTAAGGAACCTAGGAAAAATAGGAATGGAAAGGTTGGAATAAACAAAAGCAACAATTACATGCCTGTTCCAAATGCTCCTAGGAAAACTTGTCATAATTGTGGTAATCCTAATCATCTTGCTTCTTTTTGCAGGAAAAATAAGGACATAAATGCTATGTCTCCAAAATCAGAAGTTAAGACTAGGAATACTAGATTTAGACCAGAGAATCCTTGTTTTCATTGTGGTAGTTTATGGCATTCCATTTACACTTGTAAGGAATACCATAGTTTATATTATGATTATTATGAATTAAAACCTTCTTTGAAGAAAAAGATTGATTCTCCTAGTTCAGCATATGTTAAAAAGTCTGTTAGCACAAACTCTGATATAAACTCTGATAAATCTTCCGCTGCTAGTGTTAACAAACTTAACAAGAACAAAGGATCCAAGCAAGTCTGGGTCCTTAAAACTAATCATTAGTTATGTATGTGATTGCAGGGCAACAGGAAAAACATCCTAATTCTGGACAGTGGATGCTCAGGACATATGACAGGAAATAAAGCCCTGCTATCAGACTTTGTGGAGAAGGCTGGCCCAAATGTTTCTTATGGAGATGGCAACATAGGGAAAACTTTGGGATATGGCAATATCAATCTTGGAAATGTCATCATTCAATCTGTAGCTCTGGTCTCAGGACTTAAGCACAATCTGCTAAGCATAAGTCAAATCTGTGACAGAGGATATCATGTCAATTTCTTGGAAGAACACTGTGAGGTCATTAGTAAAAGAACTGAAAAAGTTGTTCTGAAAGGATACAGACATGGCAACATCTATGAAGCTAAGCTATCTTTAAACTCTGAAAGCTCTGCAATCTGTCTACTTGGCAGAGCCAGTTTTGAAGAAAGCTGGAACTGGCACAAGAAATTATCTCACCTGAACTTCAATAATATAAATGAACTTGTGAAGAAAGATCTTGTGAAAGGACTTCCAAAATCAGTTTTTACTCCAGATGGACTCTGTGATTCCTGTCAGAAAGCAAAATAGAGGAAGTCTTCCTTCAAAAGTAAAACTGAGTCCTCAATTCTTGAGCCATATCATCTGCTGCATGTTGATCTTTTTGGACCAGTAAATATAATGTCCATTGCAAAGAAGAGATATACTCTGGTCATTGTTGATGAATTTACCAGATATACATGGGTATATTTTCTTCACAGCAAGGATGAAACACCATCTTTATTGATTGAGCATGTCAGGCAGTTGAACAAAATCTCTAAAGATGCAGTAAAGATCATAAGAAGTGATAATGGCACTGAGTTCAAGAATTTTAAAATGGAGGAGTTCTGTAAAGCTAATGGCATTAAACAGGAATTTTCAGCACCTGGAACACCTCAACAAAATGGTGTTGTAGAAAGGAAGAACAGAACTCTAATTGAAGCTGCTAGAACCATGTTGGAGGAAGCAAAATTGCCAACCTACTTCTGGGCTGA
This sequence comes from Daucus carota subsp. sativus, assembly GCF_001625215.2. NCBI lineage: Eukaryota > Viridiplantae > Streptophyta > Magnoliopsida > Apiales > Apiaceae > Daucus > Daucus carota. The sequence goes on from NC_030389.2 coordinate 17,292,847, forward strand.
GGCTGTGCAGTCTGCCTGTTTCACACAGAATGCAACTCTGATTAATAAACATGGGAAAACTCCATTTGAAATGGTTAAAGGCAGAAAACCAAATCTCAAATACTTCCATATCTTTGGATGTAAATGTTTTGTTCTGAAAAATCATCCTGAACAGCTAACCAAATTTGATTTAAAAGCTGATGAAGAAATCTTTGTTGGTTATCCTTTATCAACAAAAGCCTTCAGAGTTTACAATCTGAGAACAAGGGTAATCATGGAATCCATTCATGTATCCTTTGATGATAAGAAAATTACTGGAATGGAAGATTTTGAAGATCATGAGCAACTGAGATTTGAAGATGAAGATACATTCTCTGACTCCATAAACTCTGACTCTGAGACAATATCAGAGCATGTCACTTCTACTCACCAACCTCAAGCACATGTTGAGGGGGAGCACTTTCAAGATGAAAATCTGGATGAAAATGTTGCAGACTCGGCAGAAAACACAAACTCTGATTCTGACTCCTCAAACTCTGATCACTCTGCATCAGAGAATCAGGAGAACATATCTTCAGGGGGAGCATCAGAATCTCAGAATGCTCATGGAGATAGCATGAATAATGGGGGAGAGGCATCAGAGAATCAAAATGATACTGGCATGGATCATGGGGAAGGATCTAGTTCCAGAAATCAACTGCCACATGAAAGAAAATGGACAAAGTCTCATACACCAGATCTGATTATTGGGGATCCAGATGCTGGAGTACAAACCAGAACTGCAACAGCAAATGAGTGTTTATTTCATTCATTTTTATCTCAGACAGAACCAAAGAAAGTGGAAGAAGCCTTAAAGGATGCAGACTGGGTAACAGCAATGCAGGAGGAGTTAAATGAATTTGAGAGAAATAAAGTCTGGACACTTGTACCAAGACCAAAGAACAGATCAATTGTTGGTACTAAGTGGGTTTTTAGGAACAAAACAGACAGTGATGGTGTAATTACAAGAAATAAAGCCAGACTGGTAGCTAAGGGATATTCTCAACAAGAAGGAATTGACTATGATGAGACCTTTGCCCCAGTTGCCAGATTGGAAGCAATCAGAATTTTCTTAGCTTATGCAGCACACAAGAAATTCAAAGTGTTTCAGATGGATGTAAAGAGTGCTTTTCTTAATGGGGAGCTGGAGGAAGAGGTATATGTTGAACAACCTCCAGGGTTTGTGGATACAAAATTTCCAGATCATGTCTACAGATTGGATAAAGCACTGTATGGACTAAAGCAAGCACCAAGAGCATGGTATGAAACTCTGGCTCAATTTCTTTTGGACAGTGGTTTCAACAGAGGTACAATTGATAAAACTCTATTTTATCTCAACCATGGTAATGATCTGCTATTAGTTCAAGTCTATGTAGATGATATTATTTTTGGGTCTACTAATCCTAAACTCTGTGAGAGATTCTCAAAGCTTATGCAGTCCAGATATCAGATGAGCATGATGGGAGAAATGAGCTACTTTTTGGGACTTCAAGTCAAACAGACTGATGAGGGTATTTTCATTAATCAGTCTAAATATACCAGGAACCTGCTAAAGAAATTTGGCATGCAGGATAGCTCAGCTGCTACCACTCCAATGGCAACTGCCACTAAGTTAGATAAAGATACTGGATCCCCAGTAGAAATTACTAACTATAGAGGTATGATAGGCTCACTTCTATATCTGACTGCTAGTAGACCTGATATCATGTTTGCAACCTGTCTCTGTGCAAGATTTCAAGCAGATCCAAGAGAACCACACCTTGTAGCAGTCAAAAGGATTTTCAAATATCTCAAAGGAACAGTTGAGATGGGACTCTGGTATCCCAGAGAATCAGACTTTACACTGATTGGTTACTCTGATGCAGATTTTGCAGGATGCAAAATAGACAGAAAAAGTACAAGTGGGAGCTGTCAATTTCTAGGAGGAAGATTAGTTTCTTGGTTCAGTAAGAAACAAAAATCTATCTCCACATCCACTGCAGAAGCAGAGTATATTGCTGCAGGAAGCTGCTGTGCTCAGATCTTATGGATGAAGAATCAACTACTGGATTATGGGTTAACTCTGACTCAAATTCCTATTTATTGTGATAACCAAAGTGCTATTGCTATGACAGGAAATCCAGTACAGCATTCCATGACCAAGCATATCAGCATAAGGTATCATTTTATCAGAGAACATGTGATGGAAGGAACAGTAGAGCTTCACTTTGTTCCAACAGATCAGCAGTTGGCAGATATCTTCACCAAACCTCTGGCTGAAGCAACATTTACAAGGCTTGTAAACGAATTAGGGATGATTTCTGGTCCTCTCTAAACTCTGATACATTGCATGATACTATATCTGTTAGTATTTGTTGTTATAAATCTGATCTACAACTGCATCTGTTATTCTCTGATCTAAACTCTGATGATTATACTCTGATTTGATAAACTCTGATATTTAAACTCTGACCCGACAAACTCTGATGACTTGAATTTTTCATGATGAAAGATACTCCTGTGAAGAATATGTTGCACTTAACTGAATTTAGTCATAAGCCTCTCTAAAGTCTGAATTTTGTGATATTACAGCTGTGGAAATCCTTAACACACAACACATGAGTTAATTTTGTTACCTAGACTGTCTTACTTCTTAAGTATTAGATATGTACTCAGAAAAGAATCTGCTTTTCTCCTCTTATGAGCTAAGAGTTAATATATTTCAGTCATGGATCCTCAAGATATTTCTTCTCAGAAAAGAAAATCAAAAGAAAAAAAAAACAAAAGAAATTATCTCAGGTACTCCTTTGAGATCTTAGAAAATTTGTGAAAGGAAAGATCCAAGTGCACTGCTGGTATTAAGCAAATGCATCAAAATTTAAGTTAATTTTTGGGGACTTTTCACATTCTCTGATTACTGGAGAAATACTCTGAGCAAACAAAAGTCTGATAAAGGTTATGACTCACTTACCATGAGAAGTTCCCTTTCAAAAGACAAATGTTGTTCCAAAGAGAAGAAATGATATACTCTGATCCATTTGTGAGAAACTCGGCTTATGAGATGATTAAAACATTTTCTTATTATCTGATTCTTTCTAATATTATTTGAGAAATTTGACAATCTCTGTGACATTAGAATATTCATGTTAACACACACCTCACTCCATTTCTGTGATTAACAATTTTTCTTGGCTTCGAGTAATTTTTGACTAGAGTTCAATAAATATTTGCAAACTCTGAGGAGCAAGTGTCGCTGAGACCTTGAATATTTATCTCTCATCATTACAAGATTCTATGATCACTCTTTGATTTGTCATTTTATAAGTCACTTATTTAAACTCTGGTCAATGGTCAGCCTCTGATCGAAGTCCGAGTTAAAATAAACATTTTGGTCAGATAATATTAGTTTTTATTATCAAACGGTAGAAAAACCATTTGAATTCCTGAGTGGAGAAAAACACGGCAATTATTTGTGTTTTATTGGTAAATGGTGCATATTTGTTCAGATTCACACGCCACTCATTATTACCTCTCCACTACCATTTTTTTTACCGTTCAGAACTTGCCACGTGCCCCACTACAGCGTTTATATCTCACCCGCATGCATATATATTCTCAGAAATCGAGTATTTTCTTCTCACTTCACACGATATCTCTCTCTCTCTCTGATAATATTTTCAAAATCTCTTGTGCGCATTTCATCAAACATCTCATCTACACTTCACGATTTTCTTGATTTTCTTTCAGAAATCATGTCGACTAGTGCCTTCGAGTTCAATGGAGCAAAGTTTGTCACCAACAACTACTCAGCCATTCTGGAAAACGATGAAGCACCCAAGGAGTTTCATCTTATTCAAGATTTCCTGGCTCACAGTGAGCTGATGTATGCTCTGACTGAGCCAGAGCTAATCTCTCCTTCTCAAGTTCTCACCCTCTGGAGATCAGCAAATTACGATGATGGAGGTGAAAATGGTTGTCCATCTCTCACCTGCAATTATGAAGGTCAAGAATATGCTATCTCACCAGCAACTATCAGGAAGGCTCTTCATCTTCCTGAAGAGAAGAAGTTTGATTCCTCAGTCCCTACTCAAACTCTGAGGGACATGATGATTTTTCTTGGGTACACAGCAAGTACTGACAAGATGGGAGAACTTAAGCGTCCACATCTCTGCAAGGAGTGGAGCTTCTTTTATGATTGCATCACCAGGGCTTTCGGCAACAAATGTAGCAACTTTGATGCCATCCCCATCTTCAGTCAACAGATTGGGTACTCTCTGATTCATAATCTCAAATTTGATATTGCTACATCTATCTTGAGATTCATTGGTGATAGGAGAAAAGAGAATATGAATATAGTCTATTATGCTAGATTCTGTCAGCTTATATTCTCTTATTGTTTTCCTGATGTGCCCATTCCTGAAACTGGTAATGAATCACCCTTTAAGATCACCAAACGTGCTTTTACTGATCTTATTAAGAAGGATAGCAAGAAACCGCATGTGCCTGTATTTGCCATTCCTGTGACTGTACAGGATAAATTAAGAGTAGCTTTACCTGATAAGTATTCAGCTCTATTCTCTGATGAGAATATACCACAGCCTTCACCTTCTACTGTTGATCCAGAACCAGTCCCAACCTCTGGTCCTTCCCAAAAGGGGCCAGTTGTAAAATCTACTCACACACTACCCTCTGGTTCTTCACAACAAGGACCAGTTGAAAAATCTTCACCCAAGAGGATACTCAGGTCCACTAAATCCCCAACCAAACCCTCCCCTCCTCCCAGAAAAAGAAGATTTCTGCAGAAAATATCAGACTCTGACTCTGATGAAGCACCTCCACCTCCTCCACCAGCAAAGAAACAGAGAAAGAAAATCAAGCCAACCACAATCACTGATCTTACTGTTGAGCCACTTCAGTCAGAGAATCCAACACAGGCTTTGATCCCATTCTCTGACCAACCCTCTGGTACAGAGCCTGTTATGATTGATCCTATCACTGCAATTCCACTTGACACTATGGCAGCTGACACACAAATGTCAGAATTATTCTCTGAGCACAATGATCAACCAACAATGACAATTGCAGCTGATACTCTTGTGTCAGAAATAACTCCTGATGTCCCCAATCAATCAGAAGATGCACAGATAGAGTTGGTCTTGCAAATGATTCAGGATTCTCTGCTTCAACCTGAAGTTATTGTTGCAGCTCCTGCTCAGGAGATTCCTAAAACTGCAAATTCTGATGCAGCTACTGAAGCTCTGGAATCTCATACTCTGAGCCTCTTTGCTGATGATATTGATGATGATGGTGCAACAGAAGTCACATCCACTCTCATCCAGACACCTGGTCTTCACCTTGAAATCTCTGAGCCAGTCAGAGACATTACAACTGAAAGGGCTGATTCTCCAATTAAAGTACTATCACCTGTCAGAGAATCTTCTCCTATCAGAGCTCCCACAGCTCCAAGCTCTCCGCTTCCATTCTCTGTGCCTGGCAGAAGAAAAGTCTGTAATTTAACTTATTATCAAAGGATGTGCAGAGCTACACCTCCTTCTATTGAGGACAGACTCACTTCCATTGAGGCCACTCAAATGTCTATGCAGCATACTCTGACTGATTTGAGCTCTTCTGTAGCTCAGCTGGTTCAAGCTCTTACCTCTGATAATGTCAAAAAGGGGGAGAAAGTGCTCAAAGACAAATGCAAAAATGACCAGTTATTAATAAACAAAAAGTCAGATGATGATGATGAAGAGGAAAAGAAGGAAGCTGCTAAGGAAAATGTAAATGAAGACAACACCATTAAGCAGTTGGTACAGATCAGGAGCAATAAGGATGCAAACTCTGAGAGACCCAGAGAATCAAAACAGAAGAACAAGTCTATGGAACTGACTGTTATGTCTCAAGCTCAGAGCATAAGTAAAGCAGTCAGAGATTCAGATGTCATATCCAAAGAAATAGCTCTTGTAAATTCTGAGGTTGAAAAACAGAAAGAAGTTCAAATTTCTGGAACTGATAAGCTGATTGAAGCTGGAGACCCTGAGTCTCAGAAATTTTGTCAAACTCTGAAGTTCAGAGGCAAAGAAACCACTCTCTTCTATAAATCTCCTTCCTTGCAAGCAATTGATGAAGCCATGGCAAGGAAAATCTTTGAAAAAGAAAATCCAGGAGTAGATATTGAGGCCATCAGACTTGAAGAAGAAAGACTGGCTGCTGAGAAGAAGAAGATCAGCAAGACAAAGTCTGATGAGCAAAAACAGATTACTGATCCCTCACAAAAACAGAAGATTCCAAAGCAAAAGGGAATAGTAATCAGTGAGGTGAACTACACAGACATCAACAGACCAAGAACCAGGTCTCAATCTAAATCTGAGTCTGATACAGTAGACAAAGGGAAGAAACCTGTTGATGGAGTTCCTTCAGTTCCTCCTGTGATAAATAGATCAGTGATCAAGATAGCATCAGAGAATCCTTCACAGAGGATGTTAAAGCTGAGTAGAAATGCAAATATAATTACTGATGTATCTGATCAAGTAGAAGAAAAGGAAGCTGGTTTAACCAGAAGAAGAAAGGGTGATAACAGATCAATCTCTGACATGACTTTAACCTCTGACAATGCTCAAGTTAAAGCTTCAGTGACAAAAGAAAAGATTGACAATGCTAAAGCCTCCTGGTTGAAAATAAACTCTGAGAAGATCCAAGATCAGAAGAAAAGGAGTCTCTATGGAAGCCTTGGTACAAGTTTGTACAAGGAAAGCTCAATGCTAACCAGAGTAAGAACTCATGGAACCAGAGGAAAGGAAGCCTATGATACAACTGGTCTAGGTCACAGGAAAGAGAAAATCCAAACAGGCTCAGCAACTACTTTCAGAGATCCTTATCCTCTGACTGAAAAGTTGGGAGATGCTGTCACACAAAAGGATCTAGACAAGGTTGAGTCAGTGCAGATCCTTATGGATACTCATGATGGCACAGGAGACAAGGAGAAAATTGCTATATTTCTGGAGTCTGGCAGAGTTTACAGAATCTCAGAATCTGATCTTTTGCTGAAATCTCTGAGAGAGCTGGAACATTTTCACTACATGTTGGAGATCAAGAATGAAGCTACTCAGAGATGGTCTGATCTGATGAAGAGGACTATCAGTGAAAAGAGAAGATTTTATGGAGTAAAGTCTGATGAGGAATACATTCCACAAATAGCTCAAGATGATGGTTCTGAAATCAGCATGGAAAAGAATAGTTCTGTAATGGAGACTATTGCAAACACCAGAATCTTGGGTTATAACAATGAAGCAGACAGGCCTAGAGTCATTCAGCTTGGAGAAGCAATGAAGAGAAGCAAGGCTAATGCCTTGAGATCAGCCATATACCAGACAGGAGATGAAGATGAAGAGTTAAAGACTGTCAAAGCTCAAATGATACAAACTCTGAAACAAATTGAAGAAGATCTGATTACCAAGTTTGTTAAGGAGAGCTATGGGTATAGACTGATTGGATAATTAGTTCTGCTATGATCTGTAAGTTGTAATTAGTTCTGCCTATTCTGTAAGTATTAACTTATTTATGCAGATTAGTTACTTCATGCATTTGTCCTTGATTGTTTTTGACATCATCAGTAAATATATAGAACTTGTTCATTCTGTCTAATGTACAAGTTGGGGGAGATTGTTACATATTTGATGATGTCACAGGTATCTAACTTGTTTAGTGTGCAGAAGCAAATATCAGAGTTTAGCTGGAAATCAGAGTTTAACGTCTGACAGTTGGATCAGAGTTTAAGCGATGATCAGAGTTTGCAGGCGGCTGATTTTCAGGAGCATATCTGACTAAGTAAGGAAGATAAAGATCAAGAGAGATTGTGCAGATCAGGACAGCAGAAGGATAGCTACTGATTAGATTATTTTAGGAAGCAGATAATTATAAATCAATCAGTAGATATCATGTAACTGTGTATATAAACACAGCTTAGGGTTTACTCTAGATGAGTTATCAATTGAATATCATTCGTGTAACCTAGCAGCTCTTAGTGATAAGATATAAATCACTAAGAGATTATTTGTAAACTACTGAGATTTGTGAATAAGAGTTTATTGAATTATTCTCTTATACTTGTGTTTGTGTTGGATTGTGTTCACTATATTATCATATATATAGTGAGTTTAGTCGGCCTAACATACAAATATTAATTTTGAAATACTAATATACTTTTTCTAAACAGCCACAAAATTATTTATTCAACAAACATTATTATTAAATCATTAATATAATTTTTATAGGCCGCTGCAACGGGCGGTTTCTCAACTAGTCTATTCATAATATACTAAAAATCATACCTCAATTTAAAAACAAGGATATGATTAGGAGCTCAAAAATATTCCTGAAATTTAAAATAAAACATTTGTAAAAATTTTAGAACTCCCGTATACACAATATCTGTAAAAATTAAATTTTAAAAGTATTTTGTCTATTTTCACAAATAATGCTCAAAATCATTTTTTTTAATTGCAAATAATTAAAATAATGATTTGCAGGTTTTCAAACATTTTTGAACCCGACAGAAATACAAAAATACCAAAATTTGAATATTTTGACGATTTAAATCTGCTAAAATATTTGGACTCCAATAAAATAATATCGATTTTAAAATCAAAAGAAAATTTTGATTTATCAAAATAATAAAATAAATCGAAACTATAAATCCACAGCTCAGACATAAAATAAATAATTAAAATTGCACATCTAACACATAACACAGTTAATTCAATAATCACATTATTGCAGCAACTCACAAAAAAATTGTTTTTGAAAATTCAATAAATTGGAATAAAATACAAAATTTTATTCCCGCTCTTTTTGAAAATTAATAACAATTTAATAAATAAATGCAGAAAATTCTGAGTCGTCACACATCATATTCCACAAACACAATCTACCTCTCAACCCCTGCCATCTGATTCTGCTATTAATCCAGAGCTACAGGACTTCAGGACTGACTTATAGGTAGCTCATGTACTTTCTAATCTCACCGATACTTTTAATATTGATATTGCAGATTTTGATTGTGAAGTTGGATTTGATTTCCAGACTCCCAGCAATGAACCTGAAAACACCCAGGTTCATAACCAAGCTGAAGTTTCCATTTCAACAACTGATTCTTCATCAAACACATCTACCAACACTACTAATACACTAGTTGTTAGAAAGGTAGCCCGGAAACGGAGTGGAAGTGCAATATTGAGAGAACCCGCAGCTCTGTCTCACAAGAAGCAAAGGGTGGCAGAACCGGAGACAACTGCAGCTGCATCCATTTCCTCCCAAAAGGATTTGGACACTGAAATGGTAAATATACAGTCTCTAGATTCATTCTCTCCACAGAATGCGTTTATTGAAATTGGTCGTCCGACCGCGGTATCCTGTAAAGAGTCAAGCACACAACTAGCACTCACGCTAGTAAACACTGAACCTTTGTCTTATGATTCTTCACTTAGAGAGAGCACAAATTTTCAAAACATGTCATATGAAAACTTTTCTGATCACTCTTTCTTTTTGGATCAGGATCTACTTGGCAACCTGCAAGTACATCTGCCCTCACAGGCATCGGAAGGACAATTTGTTCCTTCACATCCTACAGTTCCATCTCAGGGGACTATGGTTGTATATACAGGTTCTGGTGACGGTGTGAAAAATACGAGTGAAATCAGGCAAACACCGAGCGAAACACATGCACGAGAGGATAGTGAAAAATCTTTGAGTGTTCGTGAGGTGAATGCACACACCAACACAGATCTGTTAGAGGAACAAATGGCTGCTCTGAGAGCTTAAATATAAAGACTGAATGCTGAGAATGCAAAGTTCAGAAGTGGAGAGATGGTAACTCTACAGGAGAAAGTTGCTGATACTTCCTTTAATTCTCTGAAAAAGGAAATGGACAATCATGTCAAGGATATCTACTACCGGATGGACAAGTTTGACAAGAACCAGAAGCTCTGTATGACAAAGCTTGATAGCTTGGAGCAGACTTTGGCTCAAGTTGTTCAACACTTGAAGATTACTCAGTCTACATCTCAGTCTACTCCAGAGGATCCCTCAACTAAGGGGGAGAAGGATAAAGAAGACAAAGATGATAACAACAATGCTGATAGGAGTGATAAGGGTGGAGAAAGAGCAAGTGGTAAAGACTCTTCTAAAGCTGATAGAAATTATGAAAGGTCAAAAGGCAAGGAGCCGTTACATCAATCTGATAATGTCTTCAACACTGACAATTATGATGATTATCCGAAAGACATGGATGATGATGACGTCTTTGATGTTACCTATCGTCAGGCTGAAGAAGAAGGTAAATTTGATGAAAGTTATTTGTTTTAGGAAGAACCTGTTGATCTTGAACACGAGGAGAATGTCCGGAAGTTCAAAGCAGAAAATGAAGCTAGGAAGTGTAAGCTTCGTGATTATCAGAAACTTCTAGAGGACAAGTTGATCACAGAGGAACAAATCAAGATTGAAAAACAGAAAATCTATGATGCTTCGATCAAGCAGAAGAATCTTGGGATTAAAAGAAAGGAAGGAAAAAGCTGGGACATTGCAAGAAGGATCTTTAATGGAAATCAAAGGGAATCTTTCGATGACATAAAGTTCTTATCTCTGATTTATGATCTCCGATAGGTAAACCCTGATGAGGTTGTCTTTATGCATGCCTTTGCTTTAGAACTGGAATATTTAACTGTGGCAACTAAGGGTTTGCTAGAAGAATGGGAGCTGATTGACATACACAGAGGAATGGTTCATTCAGACTATCTGTTGAATTTCTCAAATCATTCTCTGTATCTGAGCTCTGGGTACTTCGCAACAAAGTCAAGCGTTGCTCCAACTTGAATGAACTTCTCCGCGACAAACTGTTGGATTGTGCTGTCTTCAACAGTCCTCAGGTTGTCAAGAACCCATACTGTGTCAAGTTCATTCACAAGGAAGTCCTCTGCACTGTCTATCTCAATGAAGAGGCTTTGCCAAAGTACCCTGCCAAACGTCTGGCTCTAGCATCCACTTTACTGAGAACCAAGGGCTTCGCTTCTAAAGCCAAGTCTGATGCTGATGATGTAATCTTATCTTACTGCACCAGAAGAAATATTTCTCAATACTTTCGGAGGATGAAGGGTGTAACAAAATCTCAGCCATCAGACTTCTGTGAAGACCCTGTGGAATTGGAAGTACTACACCAGCTGGCTCTGGCTCGTGAAAGAAAGAAGCGTGGAGAATCCACTACAGCTGAAGAGCCTACTCAGAATGAGCCTTCTACTCTAATCATTCATTTCTCAGGTATTGGAGAAGGAGAAGTCACTCGTTCTGAGTGAAATAGATTGATTAGGATATATGTTAGATATGTTCAAGGAACATCCTTTTGTAATCTATTAATGTTCATGGTTTAATGTTTAATGCAAAGCCATAAACTTTTGCTATTTACATTCCAATGTTTAAATCTTTGTCTTATCTGTTAGTTGAGTTATCTTCTAGGAAATTTGCATGTTATGTTAACAAACAAATAGGGGGAGATTGAAAGGCATATGTTCAGCCTATTTGTATTTAAAGAGGTACAACTAAACTCAGATAAGAAAGCTCAGTAAATAGCAAGTCATCGGAATCCGTACGAAGAACGTCAAATGATTTATGGGAAATATACGTCAGAAGAATTCCAGGATGCTGCTGCACACCACTGAAAGAAGTTCATTAATATGTTCAAGCCTCAGTGCACAAATAATCTTTTGTGGCACGTCTAGGAGTTTAGAAGATATAAAGTTCCTATACTTTATTTTATCAGAAGATTCAATTCAATGAAGAAGTACTTACAAGACGAAGACTCGCCGAACAAACCAAATTCTTATTGTTTATTTGACGAAGAATATTTGATTTAACTAGATACAGATGAACTAGACACTACATCTGTGTATCAGTTATTCAAATTAAATATTTGAAGTCAAGCAGAAGTGGTAGTTCGTTCGTTCGACAAATCAAGAAGAAGTTATTATAGTTTAATGAGGACAGGAAGCAGTTCTACTGGGGATTGAGTGATTAAATATTTGATAGACTATTATTTCACTTCTCAAATAATTATATTAATTATTTAATTTATTTATTAAATTAATTCACTCTCGAATTAATTTAATTTATGAGTTTATATGATTAACTTAATTAAGTGGATAATTTTCAATTAAATATATATTACATTACATTACAAAATCACTTAAATCTACTCAGCAAGACAATCTAAGATTGTCTTGCCAAGTGCACATCTCACTACCAAGACAACCTGCAAGACAATTGAATTGTCTGACCGTGCATTGAAGCAACAGCCAAGACAATCCAATTGTCTGACCGAATGAAAGAATGAAGTAGCAAGACAATCCTAAAAGATTGTCCTGCCGCCACTGCCAAGACAATCAAATTGTCTGTCCGTTTGTTTGAGTGACAGCAAGACAATCAATTGTCTGGCCGAATGGTGTGTGCCAAGACAATTAATTGTCCTACCGAAAATGATGAGTGGCCAAGACATTTCGATTGTCTTGCCCTTCTAAGTAATTGTCTTAGTGCTGTGTTTTAGCTTGTTAGGCAATTGTAATTGTCTTCCCTTGCTTATAGTTTGTCTTGCCCAAGCTAGATTGTCTTTTCTACTTGTATTTGTCTTGTCTTTCCTTTGTCTTACAAGTACAAAGCTTTGCCTATATATATGGCTTAGTTTCTTCATTTCTAAGTGTTCATCACTTTGTAAATCAAAGCATTTGTAAAGCTTTCAAGTTGTTCGTAACTTGCTTGATCAGTATATCCACAGTTTTTTGTGCTTTGATAACCCGGTTGTTTTAATCACTAATCTAGAATATACCCTGTCGAATTTATTCTACGAACATTAGTGGACATTAAAACTGAACCATACTAATTATATAACGACTTAAAACATTGTTATATTAATTAATTATAATCTGATTAACAAGTCATATTCCAATCAGATTCTCTTCCGCGATTATTTGGTATCGATTGTATTCAACCCCCCCTTCTACAATCGTATCTGGACCTAACAATTGGCATCAAGAGCGGTTAATACGAATACACCGTATTAGATCCTATACACACTCTGTAACGTTTCAAATATTTTTTATTCGAATTAATTTTATTCCAAAAATTAATTCTGATTTAAAATATTTTTCTTTCAGTAATCCAAATCTCATCCAAACACTATTCACTTTAAATTTTTAAAAAATGAGTACACAAAAGATCAGTAGCATTAAAATCCCACCGTTCAGCAAAGAACACTTTGGCCTATGGAAGAGGCACATGTTACTATTCCTCCGCACTGTGAACAGAAAATACATAGGGATTCTGAACAAAGGTGTTTCTACTCTGATGAATGTCATATTAGCACACGAAGAGGATGGTGTGTTAATTCCTCATAAAACTGTTCCGAAAGAACTTACTGAGTACACAGATGAAGAGAGTGAACAAATGAACTTAGATGACGCTCTTCAACTAATTTTGGTCGAATCTCTGGATCCGGTCATGTACAATGCTATTGTAAATTGTACGAACGCAAAGCAAATCTGGGATACACTAGAGATTATAAATGAAGGCTCAGAAGAAGTTAGAGAAAACAAGAAAGAGATACTGATGGCTCAGTATGAACAGTTTGGTTCCAATCTCGGAGAAGGGATTTCAGAAGTGTTTATCAGACTTAATAATCTGATTAATAACTTAAATCTGAATGGGAAATACTACGACAAGAAAGAGGTCAACATGAAATTTCTCTTAACACTTCCCGAACATCTGGAACACAGAATCACTGCTATCAGGGAAAGTAGAGATCTGAATGAGATTTCTCTAGAGAAACTCTATGGAGTTTTGAAAACTTATGAACTCGAGCAGGTTCAAACTAAACAGAGATATGGCTGGGGTAAAACAATGAACCATTCAAGAGCTCTAGTAGTTGAATCACATACACCGGAAGAAAAGAAGGATGTTGTTGTTGCTTCTAAGACCACTCAGGAATTTGTTGTACCTGAGATGGGTCAGACTGCTTCTTCCAGTGGTGACGAAGAGTTCTATAAAATGGAAGAGCTAGAACAGTTAGAAGATCAATCTCTATCAGTGTTTGCCAAGAAATTTGGAAACATGAGATTCCGGAAGAACCCCTCCTACAAGTACAAACCTACTGCCAACAGGTTTCAAAAAGGAGGTTACTCCTCTTCTACAAGCAAAGAAGGATACAAGACTGGGATGGTGGATCGAAGCAAGTTTAAATGTTTCAACTGTGGTGAACCGGGACACTTTACAACTAAGTGCAAGCAGCCCAAGGTTCAAGGAAAGAGAAAAGATTCCTATGATGAGCTGAAGCAGAAGTATGATGCATTAGTGAGAAAGCATCAGGGTACTTCAAGAGGTCAAAGCTTCAAAAGCAAATCATATCTGACAGAAGGGAAAAGTTGGGATGATACAGATAGTGATGAAGAGGAGCAGCTAGGGAATGTTGCTTTCATGGCTAATACTGGATCATCTTCACCTCCTCCTGCTGGAAGCTTTCAGGTAGATCCTACATGCCCTAAACTTTTTATGCGATTAGGACTTGAAAGAGATGATTCTATTAAAAAGTTGAAAGCTGCCAATCTTAAAATTGATACTTTAGTCTTAGATGTTCATGCTTATAAGATGAATGAGATGAAAGTATTAAAACCTAAAATTGAACAACTGACTATGGATTTAGGATTACAATGTGCTAAAGTCAGAGTTCTAGAGAAATGTGAGATTGCTTTAAGACTTCAGCTAGACGAAGCGAAAGTGAAATGTAAAGCCTTTAAGGATGCCTCCACTATAGTCAAAGAACTTAATGATAAACAAAAGATCAAGAGAACTGTTGGAATAGGTTTTGACTATAACAAATCTGTAGGTAAGGCTAGTAACATTACTCCCTTTAAGAAGAGTGCTGAGGAAAGAGGAATTCCTTTTGTTTTGAAAGATTCCCCTCAACCGTTGTTTGAATCCTCAAAAGCTGAATCTCTGTTAGAAACTCCTGTTGTCATTAGATATGAACTCAAACAGGAAGACCTTAAAATGAAAGAGAGTAATGAGAAGAGAGATGAGATTCTGACAAACCTGAAACCAATCAAAGTGAAAGGCAATGTTAGGTTGCCTAAAGCTGGTTTAGGTGTCAACTCAGAAAGAACTAAGTTCAACAAGCCTAATAACTTTGTGAATACTAAGAACAGAGACAATAGATGCCATTCTACTGAGAACTTTAAAACTGTTAATAATGTTAGAGAAGAATCTGTTGATGTTCCTACTATTGTGACTGATATTCCTGTTGCTCCTATATTTGATGCATGCCATAAATTTTGTGGTGTTGATAATTGTATGCTTTGTGCTTTCAATACTATGTCTGCTTATTTTAAGAATTTGCATGCTAAAAATGAAAACACGACACCAAGACAACACACAAACAAAAAGTATGCTAGGACAAAGACTGCTAGACTTATGTTCCAAAGCCCAAAACTAAGGTTTATAAGGTTGTTGTTAAGGAAGTAAGTTCAGTCAAGTCTGAACCAAGTATCAGTCCAAGAGGCTCTGTTGTTACACCTGATAGAAATCAGTTCTTTAAGTTTGCTGGACCCAATCAAGTTTGGACCTCAACTTCAAAACTATTAACTCTTTGGTCAAGAGAGATTTGGTGAGAGGTTTGCCTTCCCTAGAATTTACATCTGATGATCTCTGTGAAGCATGTCAGAAAGGAAAAGCGAAGAGAGCATCGCACAAAAGCAAGACCATCAATAGTATCACTGTTCCATTGCAGCTGTTGCACATGGATTTATTTGGCCCAGTGAATATTATGTCAATTGATGGAGGAAGATACGGTTTGGTTATTGTGGATGACTTCTCAAAATTTACTTGGGTTTACTTCCTAGCTTCCAAGGATGAAACATCTCTGACGGTTATTGATCATATCAAGAAAGTTTAATTGGAAAAGGGTGTTCCTGTAAAAGCAGTAAGGTCAGATAATGGAACTGAGTTCAAGAATCAAACCTTAGTCAACTTTTACTCTGAAAAGGGAATCAACAGACAGTACTCAGCACCAAGGACTCCACAACAGAATGGAGTCGTCGAAAGAAAGAATCGTACACTGATTGAAGTTGCAAGGACAATGATTGCTGAAGCAAAGCTTCCTCTGTACTTTTGGGCTGAAGCTGTGAGCACTGCTTGTTACACCCAGAATAGAACTTTGATCAATAAGGATCACATGAAAACTCCTTTCCAACTGTATAACAACAAGAAACCATATGTCAAACATCTTCATGTCTTTGGAGCCAAATGCTATGTTCTTAAAGATGGTGAAGAGAATTTGAGTAAGTTTGAACCAAAGGCATATGAAGAAATCTTTGTTGGTTATACCGAAATTGCTTATAGGGTTTTTGTGATTGACTCTCTGTCAGTGAAAGTTAGTGTCAATGTTACATTTGATGACACTAAACTTCCAAGTCTACAATCTGCTGATCCATCTGAGTCTCTGAAGTTTGACAACTATCCAGATTCTGATTCAGATGATGATATGCCACCTGAGGTTGCAACAGGAGATGACAACAATGATGGTGATGATCCAGGCAATGGTGGAGGAAATGGTGGAAACACTGGAGATTCCACTAATGCTAGTGGTGGATCATCAAGTCAACCTGGAAACAACTCAGGGGGACCTGATGGATCAAATAGTCACACATTTCAGCTTACTGACAATACTGCTGAATCATCAAGGACACATCTTCCAAGGGAAAGGATTTGGAGCAGAGATCGTCCCTTTGGTTTAATTATTGGTGATCCTGATGCTGGTGTTAAGACTAGAAGTGCTACGACAATTGAATGTTTATTCTCTGGTTTTCTATCACAATTAGAACCAAAGAAAATAGATGAAGCACTTGCAGATCCTGATTGGGTTCTTGCCATGCAGGAAGAACTCAATCAATTTGAGAGACAAGAAGTCTGGGCCCTGGTTCCAAGGCCTAACGGTAAATCTATAATTGGAACTAGATGGGTCTTCTGTAACAAGTTAGATGGTGATGGCATTATGGTGAGAAACAAAGCCAGACTGGTCGCAAAAGGTTATTCACAAGAAAAAGGAATTGATTACGATGAAACCTATGCTCCAGTTGCTCGTCTTGAAGCCATCAGAATATTTCTTGCATTTGCTGCACACTCCAACTGTTAGTATTGGTGTCCTAGAGACAATACTATTGTGTTCTATTCCATGGACATTTATTATGCTTTCAATTTATTACGCAGTAAATAAAGACACATTAAATATTTATTCCATAATCAATATAACATAATCCATAAATGTCTACGATAGAACACAATAGTATTGTCTCTAGGATCTATAATATAAGGTTAAAGGGATTATATTACATTGTACATTATTCACAAAAGGTTTAATTGAATCACCAATTATTATTATTACTTGGGTAGCAATGATGTATTACTAGATGCCGCTCATTGTTTATAATTTTATTATTGGATATTAAAATTATTGCCAGCGTAATAATAACCTAAAGGGTCACACACTTTGAACGTTTAAAGGAGTTTTAATTTAAATTCTGAATTTAAATTAAATGATTAAGTTCGAAATAAATTATTTAATTGAGCCAGTCTTAATTAAGTAATTAGAATTTCGAATTTAATATTAAAACCAAAATCGGATTAGGTTTGGAGAAGCCCAAATCCGATTAGGGTTTGGCCCATCTATCTCTCTTCCCTATAAATACATAATGATGTATTGTTTTAGGGTTAAGTAACATAAAATTCATTTTATTATAAAACCCTAGTAGCTCTACATCAAGAGAGGCTAGAGAGAGAGAGAGAGAGGCTGCATTCGGCTAGTACCGGCTCCGGTGATCTTTGGCGATCAGACGTTCGTGTGGACTGCTTAGAGACGCGATCCTTAGACGAGGGCTGCGTGGTGATTGCTTGTTCCGGACCTCCATCTTTCGCTAACGTAAAGCTTCAACAAGGTATTATTTCGTATCTCCATGATCAGCCGTTCTTTATAGATGGATCCTCGGGTTAGGGTTTCGGATTTTTTTTATTTTACGTCGATTATCCGCTGCGTTTGTTGCCCCGAAACCCAACACCAACTTCAAGGTTTATCAAATGGATGTGAAAAGTGCATTTCTGAATGGAAAGCTGGAAGAAGAAGTATATCTGGAACAACCCCCTGGCTTTGAAAATCTAGAGTTTGCTGATTTTGTATACTTCCTATTCAAAGCTGTCTATGGACTCAAGCAGTCACCAAGAACATGGTATGAAACTCTCTCTGAGTTTTTAATTGAAAACAATTTCACTAGAGGTGTCATAGACAAAACTCTCTTTTACAAATTGCATGATAAGGATATGATATTTGTACAAATATATGTTGATGATATTATATTTGGTTCTACTAATGATAACTTGTGCAAGAGATTTGCTAAGTTAATGCAGAGTAACTATGAGATGAGTATGATGGGTGAGCTGTCCTACTTCCTTGGTCTTCAAGTAAGCCAAAAGGCAGATGGAATATTCATTTGCCAATCCAAGTATGTTAGAGATCTTCTTCGAAAGTACAATCTAGAAGACTCTTCACCGGCAAAGACACCCATGGCCACTGCCACAAAGCTTGACCAGGATAAATCTGGTAAGAAAGTTGATATCACAAGCTATCGAAGTATGATTGGCTCCTTACTTTATCTTACTGCAAGTAGACCAGATTTCATGTTTGCAACATGTTTGTGTGCTAGGTTCCAAGCTGATCCTAAGGAATCACATCTTATAGCCGTCAAAAGAATCTTTAGATATCTTAAGGGTACACCTGGTTTAGGTATTTGGTACCTCTAAGAATACTGGTTTTGACTTAACCGGCTATATAGATTCTGATTATGCAGGATGAAGGATTGATAGGAAGAGTACGTCTCGAAGCTGTCAATTTCTAGGACGTCGGTTGGTTTCCTGGTATAGCAAGAAGCAGCACTCCGTGTCTACTTCTACTACTGAAGTTCAGTATATAGCTGCTGGAAGCTGATGTGCTCAGATCTTGTGGATCAAGAATCAACTGAATGATTATGGTGTTGTAGTAAACAAAATTCCTATATTTTTTGATAATACAAGTGCCATAGCCATTTCCAACAATCCGGTTCAACATTCAAGAACCAAGCACATTGATAGCAGGTATCATTTCATTCGAGAACATGTCATGAATGGTACAGTGGTGTTACATTTTGTACCCACGACTGAGCAAATTGCTGACATCTTCACTAAACCACTGGCTGAATCCACTTTCTCTAAGATGGTTTGTGAATTAGGGATGTTAAATATGACATAGTTCTTTTGTATATATTTTTCATATGCACTATATGTTTTTATATATTTTTGTGAATTTTTCTGTGTAATTATATCTGTGTTATTAGATTTTATATGATTTTTTTGTATATTATTTGATAATATTCTGAGTAATTATGCATGCTTGTACATTAATCTCTAATTTTCTAAGTGCTCCTGTACTCCCCTGTAATATTCTCTAGGCATTTAGATAATTATTTGTATTTATTTTGTATTTTTAAAATTAATTAAGTATAAATATTTGAGTTTAAGTTAATTCATTTTATTGAATTAAAGTTAAATTCATAAGTATTTATAATTAAAGTTGAAATTTACAAAATATTTGTGTAATATATAGTATTGTTTTATTATAGATTTTTGATTTTAATTGCTAAAATGTTTTATCTTGAAAAACAATCAAAAATCATATTAATATATTATATTATTACTAATTTCAGCAAGACATTTCGTTTGTCTTACTATTTGTGGTGTTTTGGCTGTTCGGTAAGACAATTTAATTGTCTTACGCGTGTGGCTGACTCTGCGCGACAATTGTTTGATTGTCTTGCCCGAGTCAATCCGTAAGACAATCAAATTGTCTTACACACTTCGTGCACTACCTCTCTTGGGCGCTCGGTAAGACAATCAAGAATTGTCTTAACCGAGTCCTTTTAAACCTGTTTTGTCTTACAGGTATTTATATGTAGACAAGACAATCTCGTGCCTTTGTCTTGCCTACTCGCCTTCATCTTCTTCATCAGCAGTACACGCACGATCACATACACGATCACACCTCCATTGCCGTTCTGGGTTTTCAAGTTTCGACTAAAAACTTGCTGAGATTCTTGTTTTCAAGCTTAAACGCTTGCTTGGTACTGATTTTCTCGAGTTTATAGCTGAATTGCTGCCCGATTTTCGCCACGATTCACTGGGCTTTTGTACTCCACGCGACTCGATCTTTTCTGGGAATTAATCCGTGTGCTTGTCTAAGTGATCTCGAAGTAGTTGGCTCTATTGTGTTGCTGAATCGAATTGCTTTATCTTGATATTAGGGTTCTTAGTTAATTGGGGCTTGTTTGAATTTAAGGGCGTGTTTGGCTTGTGCTTATTGAATTTTGGGGTTTTTGATCTTAAGGACTTGTTTGGACATCTAGCTTTTGGACTTAATTTGGATTAGTGCCATTTACATTAATTAACTTTTAATTCGATATTATTCTAATATTTCGAATTATTAATTAATTAATCAATTATTTATTATTAGTTGAAATTTGAGAGAAATTTGAGAATTAATATTTCATTTGAAAAATTCTCGCTTAATTCAATTTTTAATTATTAAAAAATGGCCGGAGAATTTGTGATCGCTGAGACCAACTATTGTGCAAACGTGAATCCTGATGACTGTTCAGATAGATTCAAGACATGGGTCAGATTTCTTACAAGGCAATGTTTGGCCAGTACTGCACTGACAGCTGATATTCCTATTCAAGTGCAACCTTTGTTTGACTTTTATTCAAATGCTGTCAACTCTACGACTCTGGATAACTTCAAACTGATAGGTGATCTACCTAATAGAAAGAGGATTGTCATCACTGTTGATGATGTTAATAGAATCCTGGGATTTCCAAGGGAAAATTTTGAGGAAGACCCTACAGATGCTGAGATTAGACAATTCTTCCAAGACATTAACTATCAGGCACAGATTTTTCTCTTTAAAATGGCTAAGGGAAATCTGAAGGCTGAATGGGATGTATTCTTCGACATCCCGGCTAAGGTGTTTGTTCCCACTAATAGGAAGAATTTTGGCAATATATCTTCGATGATCAACTTTGGGAAGATATTGCTAAGGGAGATTATCAGAAAAATGAGGTCTGTTAAACAAAGATCTATTCATCAGAATGAGAAGGTTGAATGCTTTTATCCAAGGTTTCTGATGTTATTTTTAAATGATAAGATGAATGAGGCTGATAGGAACATGTATGTCGATTCTCCTGTAGTTCATATTCTGAGGACTTGTGCCAAGATCCAGACCAGGCTGGTAAACAAGAAGAAGCATGAGAATGTGCCTTTGGTTGTGACTCCTTTCATGCTGGAGCAATTTAGTGCTCCATTTCAGCCTGTTTAAGTCCCTGAACCCCTACAACAGCATCAATATCAACAACAACAACAGGCTCAACCAGAAATGCAAGAACAACAACAACAACCACCTCAACACAACCTCCAACCACTACAACTCATCCAAGACTACCAATCTTCCAGCCAATCCTCACACCACTCTCCCTACAACCCTCCTTACAACTCACCCTACCAATCACCTCACCAATCTCCATACAACTCTCCTCACCAATCTCAAAACCAATCCCCTCCAAATTACAACTTCTTCCCTGAACAACAATCATCCATCTTTCCCTCACAATCTGAACCTATACCTTCACCTACCCATACACATCACATTCCCCAAACACAATCTACCTCTCAACCCCTGCCATCTGATTCTGCTATCAATCCAGAGCTACAGGACTTCAGGACTGACTTACAGGTAGCTCAGGTACTTTCTAATCTCACTGATACTTTTAATATTGATATTGCAGATTTTGATTGTGAAATCGGATTTGATTTCCAGACTCCCAGCAATGAACCTGAAAACACCCAGGTTCATAACCAAGCTAACGTTTCCATTTCAACAACCGATTCTTCATCAAACACATCAACCAACACTACTACTACACCAGTTGTTAGAAAGGTAGCCCGGAAACGGAGTGGAAGTGCAATATTGAGAGAACCAGCAGCTCTGTCTCACAAGAAGCAAAGGGTGGCAGAACCGGAGACAACTGCAGCTGCATCCATTTCCTCCCAAAAGGATTTGGACACTGAAATGGTAAATATACAGTCTCTAGATTCATTCTCTCCATAGAATGCGTTTATTGAAATTGGTCGTCCGACCGCGGTATCCTGTAAAGAGTCAAGCACACAACTAGCACTCACGCTAGTAAACACTGAACCTTTGTCTTATACTTCTTCACTTAGAGAGAGCACAGATTTTCAAAACATGTCATATGAAAACTTTTCTGATCACTCTTTCTTTTTGGATCAGGATCTACTTGGCAACCTGCAAGTACATCTGCCCTCACAGGCATCGGAAGGACAATTTGTTCCTTCACATCCTACAGTTCCATCTCAGGGAACTATGGTTGTATATACAGGTTCTGGTGACGGTGTGAAAAATATGAGTGAAATCAGGCAAACACCGAGCGAAACACATGCACGAGAGGATAGTGAAAAATCTATGAGTGTTCGTGAGGTGAGTGCACACACCAACACAGATCTGTTAGAGGAACAAATGGCTGCTCTGAGAGCTTAAATATAAAGACTGAATGCTGAGAATGCAAAGTTCAGAAGTGGAGAGCTGGTAACTCTACAGGAGAAAGTTGCTGATACTTCCTTTAATTCTCTGAAAAAGGAAATGGACTATCATGTCAAGGGTATCTACTCTTGGATGGACAAGTTTGACAAGAACCAGAAGCTCTGTATGACAAAGCTTGATAGCTTAGAGCAGACTTTGCTCAAGTTGTTCAACACTTGAAGATTACTCAATCTACATCTCAGTCTACTCTAGAGGATCCCTCAACTAAGGGGGAGAAGGATAAAGAAGACAAAGATGATAACAGCAATGCTGATAGGAGTGATAAGGGTGAAGATGCTGATAGGAGTGATAAGGGTGGAGAAGGAGCAAGTGGTAAAGACTCTTCTGAAGCTGATAGAAATTATGTAAAGTCAAAAGGCAAGGAGCCGTTACATCAATCTGATAATGTCTTCAACACTGACAATTATGATGATTATCCGAAAGACATGGATGATGATGACGTCTTTGATGTTACCTATCGTCAGGCTGAAGAAGAAGGTAAATTTGATGAAAGTTATTTGTATTAGGAAGAACCTGTTGATCTTGAACACGAGGAGAATGTCTGGAAGTTCAAAGCAGAAAATGAAGCTAGGAAGCGTAAGCTTCGTGATTATCAGAAACTTCTAGAGGACAAGTTGATCACAGAGGAAACAATCAAGATTGAAAAACAGAAAATCTATGATGCTGCGATCAACCAGAAGAATCTTGAGATTAAAAGAAAGGAAGGAAAAAGCTGGGACATTGCAAGAAGGATCTTTAATGGACCTCAAAGGGAATCTTTCGATGACAAAAAGTTCTTATCTCTGATTTATGATCTCCGAGAGGTAAACCCTGATGAGGATGTCTTTATGCATGCCTTTGCTTTAGAACTGGAATATTTAACTGTGGCAGCTAAGGGTTTGCTAGAAGAATGGGAGCTGATTGTCTATACACAGAGGAATGGTTCATTCAGACTATCTGTTGTATTTATCAAATCATTCTCTGTATCTGAGCTCTGGGTACTTCACAACAAAGTCAAGCGTTGCTCCAACTTGAATGAACTTCTCCGCGACAAACTGTTGGATTGTGCTGTCTTCAACAGTCCTCAGGTTGTCAAGAACCCATACTGTGTCAAGTTCATTCACAAGGAAGTCCTCTGCACTGTCTATATCAATGAAGAGGCTTTGCCAAAGTACCCTGCCAAACGTCTGGCTCTAGCATCCACTTTACTAAGAACCAAGGGCTTCGCTTTAAAGCCAAGTCTGATGCTGATGATGTAATCTTATCTTACTGCACCCGAAGAAATATTACTCAATACTTTCGGAGGATGAAGGGTATAACAAAATCTCAGCCATCAGACTTCCATGAAGATCCTGTGGAATTGGAAGTACTACACCAGCTGGCTCTGGCTCGTGAAAGAAAGAAGCGTGGAGAATCCACTACAGCTGAAGAGCCTACTCAGAATGAGCCTTCTGCTCCAATCATTCATTTCTCAGATATTGAAGAAGGAGAAGTCACTCGTTCTAACTGAAATAGATTGATTAGGATATTTGTTAGATATGTTCAAGGAACATCCTATTGTAATCTATTAATGTTCATGGTTTAATGTTTAATGCAAAGCCATAAACTTTTGCTATTTACATTCCAATGTTTAAATCTTTGTCTTATCTGTTAGTTGAGTTATCCTCTAGGAAATTTGCATGTTATGTTAACAAATAAATAGGGGGAGATTGAAAGGCATATGTTCAGCCTATTTGTATTTAAAAAGGTACAACTTAACTCAGATAAGAAAGCTCAGTAAATAGCAAGTCATCGGAATCCGTACGAAGAACGTCAAATGATTTATGGGAATTATACGTCAGAAGAATTCCAGGATGCTGCTGCACACCACTGAAAGAAGTTCATTAATATGTTCAAGCCTCAGTGCACAAATAATCTTTTGTGGCACGTCTAGGAGTTCAGAAGATATAAAGTTTCTATACTTTATTTTATCAGAAGATTCCATGCAACGAAGAAGGACTTACAAGACGAAGACTCGCCGAACAAACCAAATTCTTATTGTTTATTTGACGAAGAATATTTGATTTAACTAGATAAAGATGAACCAGACAGTACATCTCTGTATCAGTTATTCAAATTAAATATTTGAAGTAAAGCAGAAGTGGTAGTTCGTTCGTTCGACATATCAAGAAGAAGTTATTAAAGTTTAATGAGGACACGAAGCAGTTCTACTGGGGATTGCGTGATTAAATATTTAATAGACTATTATTTCACTTCTCAAATAATTATATTAATTATGTAATTTATTTATTAAATTAATTCACTCTCGAATTAATTTAATTTATGAGTTTATATGATTAACTTAATTAAGTGGATAATTTTCAATTAAATATATATTACATTACATTACAAAATCACTTAAATCTACTCAGCAAGACAATCTAATATTGTCTTTCCAAGTGCACATCTCACTGCCAAGACAACCTGCAAGACAATTGAATTGTCTGGCCGTGCATTGAAGTAACAGCCAAGACAATCCAATTGTCTGACCGAATGAAAGAATGAAGCAGCAACACAATCCTAAAAGATTGTCCTACCGAAATGCCACTGCCAAGACAATCAAATTGTTTGTCCGTTTGTTTGAGTGATAGCAAGACAATTAATTGTCTGGCCGAATGGTGTGTGCCAAGACAATTAATTGTCCTACCGAAAATGATGAGTGGCCAAGACATTTCGATTGTCTTGCCCTTCTAAGTAATTGTCTTACTGCTGTGTTTTAGCTTGTTAGGCAATTGTATTTGTCTTCCCTTGCTTATAGTTTGTCTTGCCCAAGCTAGATTGTCTTTTCTACTTGTATTTGTCTTGTCTTTCCTTTGTCTTACAAGTACAAAGCTTTGCATATATATATGGCTTAGTTTCTTCATTTCTAAGTGTTCATCATTTTGTAAATCAAAGCATTTGTAAAGCTTTCAAGTTGTTCGTAACTTGCTTGATCGTTATATCCACAGTTTTCTGTGCTTTGATAACCCGGTTGTTTAATTCACTAATCTAGAATATACCCTGTCGAATTTATTCTACGAACATTAGTGGACATTAAAACTGACCCATACTAATTATATAACGACTTAAAACATTGTTATATTAATTAATTATAATCTGATTAACAAGTCATATTCCAATCAGATTCTCTTCCGCGATTACTTGGTATCGATTGTATTCAACCCCCCCCCCTTCTACAATCGTATCTGGACCTAATAGTTTTCGATAATCCCCTTCCACCACCGTTTGCCACTGTTGGCTATATCCCATCGGCGCTGACTCCGGCGATCAACGCCGCCTCAACCAACCCTTTTCAATCGAGATGAGCCGCCGCTAACTCCTGCTAACAGCCGCTCGAGTTAATCGATTCAATTGGAAACCCTAACCCCTTTGTATTTTCCCCCAACTTGATCTGCAGCCGCCTGTTGTAAAAATATGGGTCTTAGAGCATCTCTAGCAGCATCTTAGCACATTCTTTAAATATAATATTAAATATTGGATCCTAGTGACTTAAGATAATAATAGCTATTCTCACCTCCAACAATATTCCTTATATTCATTCCTTATATACTATTTTATTATTAAAAGTTGCCATTATTACAATAGGTGAAGAGAGAGAACATGTTTGTTTTCAAAATTTATTATAAAATAAGATTTAGGAGAGGAGAGGGGTTAGCTAAAGATAAGACATGGCTAATGGATCTTAGTGATTTAAGGAATCACTAAGACACTGAGCGGATTATTTTTTCATATTGCTCATATTTTGGTTTAAGACTCCAAATAGAAAAGCTATTGGAAATGCTGTTAATGACTTGTTTTTCTATTTACATATTAACAGGTTACGGGCTGTACACACGACCCACACCCAGCTGCTTGTATATGATTCTGCTGTCTTGTTTTAACAAAACAATTAAAAACTATTTATAAATGCCAGAAAGCATATCCATTTTTTAGAACATACGCTATTTTAACAACTAGTTGAGAAGCCGCGCGTTGCGGCGGCCTATACAAATTATATTAATAATTCGATATTAATATTTGTAGAATAAAATAATTTTGTGGATGTCTATAAAAAGTATAATAAACCCTACAGTCTATAGGGATTTTTATAGGTGTAGAGAGACTTGTGTGCTACTATTTCCCATAATTAAATAATCTGAAACAAAATCAGATTAAAACTTTCAAGCTACTATATTCCATAAATAATCTGAAACAAAATCAGATTCCGAAACTTGCTTCCACAATACCCGGAACTAAAAAAAGTAGTTCTAATTTTTGATATTTTTCATCCGAAAATTTCAGAAAATTAAAAAAATAGAACGGAGCAATGTGAGAGACGCCACCTACACGCCCCTCGCTTCTCCACCATATTTTCCCGTATACAAAGTAAATCATATAAAAATTAACAACAACAAACATGTCGAATGAACAAAACAAATATTATAAAAGAATAACCAACAAACCTACATCACTAATATCATGTCAAGACTATATTCTTTTCCCGTGTTTGAATTTGTCGACTCCCACATTGTGACGGACCCAACTTAAATAACCGACTAAAGCATGCATATCGATATATATAATTAAACTACAGAGTTATAAAGATTAATCTACAAGTCTAATCCACAATCCCGGAATCACCAGGAATGAGTATGAACAACAACTAAAGTTATTACAACCCAAATAGAAATCCAAATTAAGTCTAAGTCAAACTACAGTTTTTAAATCCCAAAAGTTCAAAAGAAATTAAATAGGGAACTACGAGTTCCCAACCTGTCCCATCATACGGCGGAAAGCAATCCCGTTGCCTGAGGTGGTCTTACGAGCGGTCTGCTTGAAACGGGCCATTCTCGGGTTTCACTGAAGGGTTATAACAACAACAATATATATGAGCAAAAAGCTCAGCAAGTGAAAACAGTAAATAAAACAGTTCACAATATGCAATATATCAAGTGCAAAAGCCACAACGGATATCACAAGGTATAAACACAAGTAAAGGTGCAATATGGGATATCAATTTATTGGAATTGGAAACACACAGCGCTACGAGCATTGAGGGGTGATCAGCCCACACCAAGCTCCGAACCACATAAAGTGATTCAACCAGGGAGGATCCTCGGCACACATTGGCCATAAACAGACATCAGGCTCCCCGCTACTGATGCTGCAATAATTGACTGGCGCCTCAGTCTTAATATAAAATTATTATCCAATTCCTTTTAAGGTCATTTCAAATCAAATCATTTTCAAAAGAAGGGGTCTTGATCAAAGACAAGTTATAAGCAAGGATGTTTTCAAAATACAAGTGATCTTTCAAAAGTAAAGGATGTTATTAAGATCAGGGTTCCAAATGAGATATTTCAGGTTAATGTGGGGTATCAGTTCTCATTATTCATCAAGGACTATTGGAGCATAATCATGTGGGTGTAGGGTAATAACATATGAAAAAGGTAATTCAAGTGTTAAGGGTATTATTGGAATCCAAAGTGATGATCATGAGGGGTGACAAGGTAATTCAACCCTAAATAACAGTAATTCAACGTTCACAGGGTATACAATTATCAAGCAAGTATAAAGGAAGAGTTTCACTTGCCTGGATAAAGCTTACTGCACTCTTGTATAGATGCTTCTAGGGGTTCCTTGCCTGGCCTCCTACTTGCACCTATAATTAATAGTATCCTCGTCACTAACTACCCTTTCGCGTATAAATATATATATACATATATATAAATAAATATATATACATATATATTAAATATACACTTAAACTTAATTGAAACAAGTAGCATGATCATCAAGTAATACACATAGCAAGTAAAGCATGGCACTTTATCATTTAACTATTATCACTTAAGAATCTCTAACTACACCTAAGTCACTTAAGCATTTAATCAAGTAGCACATAAGGTCTATGACCAATACCTCCTAATTATACTCTACTGACTTAAACTTAACCAATTAATAGTAAGGCACACTTGTGCCCCACCTCCCAAGTCTTACAAGTGAAGTGCAACCTAAGTGACTCACTAGTATGCTTACCTTGGCGACACTTGGGTGCCTTAGTAAAAATAATGCATCTACACTAAGTGAATTGACTTACACTAACTTGCACTCTCTAATATGACTTAAAACTAACTCATGGACTCAATATGAGGTCAAGGCCTCACTGATGACACACTAGAATGCAATGCACCCTAAGTTGGTACTAGAATGTGACTCCATGTGTGACACTTGTATTCTTTAGTGGAAATGAGGCATCTCCACTTAGGGTATTGACTCCAAACCAATTTATAAAGGTTGACACAATCTTAAACTAATATTATGAAGTGGTGTGACTCAAAGGTCTTGCCTATATGGGTCCTTAAAAACTAGTGTACCAAAGTGACCATTCTGCCTTGGCAGTTTGGCACCTCTTGGGGGTTTTGGCAAAAACAAGTGTTTACACTATGTGCCTTGGTGAAATTGTGACTCTACTGGGTACTTAAGACTTAAATCTAAGTTGTGCACTTGGAATGACACTAAGGCCTTACTCAGGCCTCCTTGGGCCTCTAAACAAAGTTGGCACAGAGCACCCTGCTCTGCTGTGGGGACTGCCATGAACTTAACAACTTGAAACTCACTAAACTCACTCACTACACCAATCCAATGACTCAAATAGCTTCCTAATACTTCCCTAAGCTCATCTAAATCAAGGCCCCATGAGGGCCTCATCAATGACAAGGTGTTAACCACTTAAGGACACAATTAATCCTAAAGTGCCCTGTTCTGGGGTGTACTCTGAAATTTGTGTGTGCATCTATGTAAATGATGGTTTTTGTGACTTCTAAAGCTACTGGAGACTTGTATACATCAAGTCCCAACTCCAGGAGACTTGGGCCTATGAGGGCCTAAGCATGACACATCTAATTCTCATGGTTTCTAAGGTGCAAAAATCTGCCATGGTGTGTGTGTGACTCCTTCCACCTTAACTCCCTTCCAAACACCAAATACCAACAAACCAATCCACAAATCTTAATCGATACTATACATATACCTACTGACTAATTACACAAGGCAAGATATTACCAAATTTAACCATTTAAGAGCACAAAACCGAGGCATGTATAGAGGTAAAACAGAGCAGAATTTCAGGGAGCATATATGAGCAAATTTTCGAGTATATCAACATGGTATTCACATAATAGCTACTGATTACTACTAGATATCATCATACACACCATAAACTATCATTTTAACACTTAGAACATGGCATGCATTACTCAAAATCATGTACAAAACTCAAATTCCAAAGCTTAACACTCGGTTTTCAAATAACTCAACATGCATCACTAGAGTTTCTTATACATAGCCTTATCTCATCATATAACATCAAAATACTAACATGCAAGGGCTGAAATTACACCAAACTCTTACCAAAGCATCACACCCTTCGAATATACAAGAAACCAAACTCAAAACCATCAAAACTTCAAAGAAAACAAACCATTCCCTCGGCTCTCTTTGAGTTCATTGCCGAGGGTGATGAATCAAGTGCTTTTTGGCTAAAATGAGATGTAAACCTCACCAAAAACACATCAAGATCATCATTTAGGAACCTCCAAAATGGTGACTCTAAATCCACAAGGATCAAAGCCCCATTTCGGCTCCAAATCAACATGCAACAAAAGTTTCTAACCTCAAGTGAAGATGCAAGCTTAGAGAGTGAAAGTCTTGGCCTCCAAAAGCTTGAAATGAAAGAGAATGGAAGAAAATGGTGGAGAGAGGGGAGGGTTTTTGGGTTCAGCCGAGAGAGAGGGTGAGGGAGAGAGAAGAGAGAGATGAGAGAAGTGGGTTTGTGTGTTGTGGTTGTATATGATCATGTGAAGTGTGGAAGCATGTGTTAGCTTGTTTTCTAGTGTTTTGACTTGACCAACTAATGGTAGTGGAGTGTAGAATGACTAGATTATCCTTCTCTCTAGTGTTAGTGTAAAATGCATGCAAGGGTAGACTAGACTTTTGATAATTAATAAAAGTGTGATTAAGAGAGTATTAAAAGAAAGAGTTTTAATAAATAAAGTACAAATCTATAAATCATGAAATTAATATCACAAATAATATGAGATTTTAGAAGTTTAATAAAATAGTTTTCACAAATTTTGGACAAGGAATGAATTTTAAAAGAAATATTACAAGTAGAGCTCTAATAGTCACATTTCACATAAATATAAAACACGAATATAATACACGTAAAATCTCGAGAAAAATATATGCACCAAACGCTATTTTACAAGTTAAAGTTTATCGGCTACTCGCAATTTACAAATATCACTAAATCACATATATCTTTACTATTAT
Source organism: Daucus carota subsp. sativus (assembly GCF_001625215.2). Taxonomy (NCBI): domain Eukaryota; kingdom Viridiplantae; phylum Streptophyta; class Magnoliopsida; order Apiales; family Apiaceae; genus Daucus; species Daucus carota. Next base: position 17,323,958 of record NC_030389.2, read on the forward strand.
TTAATCGGATAACGGCAACGATCACATTTATTAATGTAAAGTCAAAACCGTCGCAACTAGTAATATTATTTAATCGCGTAGCGAGAATTATTCGCCAAAAGTCATATAAGTACATTATAACGACATACGTAAGTCATGTAACGATAAACGAGTCAAATTCACATAGTTTGGCAATTAATACACGAAGTTTAATATATCACCAAAATGAAATACTGTAATATATATAAGTCAAATATTACAGGCGTTACATCCTTCCCCCCTTAAAAGGATTCTGACCCCAGAATCTAAGTAAACAAATGAGGATACTTATCTAACATATCACTTTCTAATTCCCACGTTGATTCTTCAACCTTGGGATTCCTCCACAAAACTCTAACTAAAGGAACTGTCTTATTCCTTAACACCTTATCTTTTCTATCTAGAATGCTAACCGGTTGCTCGATATAAGACAAATCGGGTTCTATTTCAACTGGTTCATTCTCTATGATGCACTTGGTGTCGGGGTTGAACTTCTTAAGCAATGAGACATGGAAAACATTGTGAACGTGCTGCATTTGAGGCGGTAAGGCTAGTTCGTACGCCACTTTCCCAATTCTGCTTAGAATCTCAAAAGGACCAATAAATCTTGGACTCAATTTCCCTTTCTTTCCGAATCTGGCTATTCCTTTCCAAGGTGACACTTTCAACAGAACGGCTTCTCCAATTTCAAACTCAACGTCTTTTCTGTGCGGGTCAGCATACTTTCGTTGTCTATCTTGAGCTGCAATCAATCTGCTTCGAATCACATCTACTGCTTCTTTTGTTTGCTGGATCAATTCTGGACCAATTACTTTTCTTTCTCCAACTTCATCCCAATATATCGGGGATCTACACTTCCTTCCATAAAGAGCTTCGTACGGGGGCATTCCAATGCTGGCATGATAACTGTTATTATACGAAAACTCAACCAAAGGCAAATGCTCGTCCCAATTTCCTTTGTAGTCCAAAGCACAAGACCTTAACATGTCTTCGATAGTTTGAATTGTACGCTCGCTTTGTCCGTCCGTTTGTGGATGATAGGCAGTACTCATCTTGAGTCGGGTTCCCAAATGTTCTTGAAATTGCTTCCAAAATCTAGAATTAAAACGAGGGTCTCGATCTGACACAATAGATACTGGAACTCCATGACGAGTAACAATCTCTTTCAAATACATGTGAATTAGCTTGTCCATTGAAAATCTCTCGTTAATTGGCAGAAAATGAGCCGACTTGGTCAATCGATCAATGATTACCCATATAGCATCATGATTAGATTTCGTCCTTGGCAATCCAACTATGAAGTCCATTGCAATGTGCTCCCACTTCCATTCCGGTATCTCTAAAGGCTGTATCAACCCACTTGGCTTCTGATGTTCAGCTTTTACTCTTTGACAAGTGTAGCATTTACTGATCCATTGAGCAATTTCCTTCTTCATGTCTGGCCACCAAAGGTTTTGCTTCAGATCTTGGTACATTTTTGTGCTTCCGGGGTGAATAGAAAATTCTGAATTGTGAGCATCCTTCAAAATTTCATTCTTCAATTCCTCCACGTTTGGTATCCAAATTCTTGATGAAAACCTCAAGATTCCTTGGTTGTCTTTCTGTGTGCAGATTTCCTCTCCGGTTAACTCATTCATCTTTTCATTCATCACTTCTTCTTGGCACTTCTTTATCTTCTCCATCAATTCAGGCTGAAAGGTCATGGTATGAATCATTTCTGTAGGTGCACTAGGAGCTCGAATTTCAATTCCCATCTTCTCAAATTCCTGTGATAGTTCTTGAGCCATGGTCAGCATATTCAACCTTTCTTTGCGACTTAACGCATCCGCTACTACGTTCGCCTTTCCGGGATGATAGTTAATCGTGCAGTCGTAGTCTTTAATCAATTCCAACCATCTTCGCTGCCTCATGTTCAATTCTTTTTGCGTGAAAATGTACTTCAAGCTTTTGTGATCCGTGAATATTTCACACTTCTCGCCATAAAGATAGTGTCTCCAAAGCTTTAAAGCAAACACAATTGCTGCCAATTCCAAGTCATGAGTCGGATATCTTTGTTCGTGTGGTTTGAGTTGTCTTGACGCGTAGGCTATTACTTTCCCGTGTTGCATTAAGACACAACCTAATCCTTTGTATGACGCATCACTGTAGATAACAAAATCTCCTTGATCATCTGGCAAAGCTAGAACTGGAGCGGTGACTAACTTCTGTTTCAACTCTTGAAAGCTCTTTTCACATTTGTCGGTCCATTCAAACTTCTCATTCTTCCGAGTCAATCTTGTCAACGGTACTGCAATCTTCGAGAAATCCTTCACAAACCTTCGATAATATCCGGCCAATCCCATGAAACTTCTAACTTCAGTTGGGGTCTTCGGCCTCTCCCAATTCATCACAGCTTCTATCTTGGCTGGATCCACTCGAATACCTTCACTTCCAATAATATGCCCTAAGAACTGTACTTCACGTAGCCAGAATTCACATTTAGAGAACTTTGCATACAGCTTCTCCTTCCTTAATGTTTCCAAAGCTATCCTCAGGTGTTCAGCATGTTCTTCTTCAGATTTCGAGTATATGAGAATATCGTCGATGAATACAATAACGAACTTGTCTAAATACTTCTTGAATACACGGTTCATCAAATCCATGAAGGCGGCTGGTGCGTTTGTCAATCCAAATGCCATAACTAGAAACTCGTAATGCCCATACCGAGTTCTAAAAGCTGTCTTTGGAATGTCTTCCGGTTTAATCTTCAATTGATGATATCCCGAACGCAAGTCAATCTTCGAAAAGTGAGTTGCTCCCTTGAGTTGATCAAATAAGTCGTCGATTCGAGGCAAAGGATACCTATTCTTGATTGTTAACTTGTTCAATTCTCTATAGTCGATACACAATCTCATGCTTCCGTCCTTTTTCTTCACAAAAAGAACTGGAGCTCCCCACGGGGATACACTCGGCCTTATAACTCCTTTGTCTAACAACTCTTGCAATTGCTTGGCCAACTCCTTCATTTCTGCCGGCGCCATTCGATACGGTTGCTTTGAAACTGGTTCCGTGCCGGGTGCTAAGTCAATAGAAAACTCAATTTGACGGTCGGGAGGCAATCCAGGAAGATCGTCAGGAAATACATCAAGAAATTCATTAACTATCGGAATGCTTTCTATATTCGGCGTCTCTCTAGATCTATCAATCACATGAGCCAAATAACCTTCACAACCTTGTCTTAACAACTTCTTAGCTTCAATTATCGTCAGAAATGTCTTGGTTTGTTTCTGCCCTTTGAATTCTACTTTCTTGCCTTGTGGAGACTTAAGGATTATCTTCTTCTTCTTACAGTCTATTTGAGCACCATTTTCTGCTAACCAATCCATACCTAATATGACGTCAAACTCTCCTAATCGAAAAGGTATAAGGGAAGCAGGAAAACTAAAGCCAGAAATCTCTATCGTACACCGGGGACAAATACTTCTAACAGATACTTGTTCTTGATTAGCAACAATGATAGATAAGGGTTCAACTAAAGGTTCAGTTTCACAATTCAACTTGCCAACAAAAGATTCAGATATGAAAGATTTAGTAGCTCCAGAATCAAATAGCACTTTAGCATGGTTGTTGTTGACAGAAAGCGTACCTGCCACAACCTCAGAACTCTGAACGGCATCCTTGATATTCATGTTAAATGTCCTTGCTTGAGCCGGATAAGAGGGATGGAAAACAGGAGTTGCAGACTCAAAAACTTGAGTAGAAGGTAGTTGCAGAATCGGAACAGAAGATGTCATTCCTTGATTGTAAGGGGTAGCTGCCAATTGCATCAACTTGTTAGTTCCAGGGGCTTTACAATCTCTTGACATATGACCGGTCTTTCCACACTTGAAACAGGTAACAGAAGGCTTCGGGTTCTGGCACTCGTTCGCATAATGACCCTTCGAGTTGCACTTGAAACAGACAATATCAGCCTTATTACAACTTCCCGTGTGCTTCTTGTTGCAGAACTTGCATTCTGAATTTGCTTGTTGACTCCTTTGACCACTCGGTCCTTGAATCTTCCTCACATTCCTATTATCACCTTTCTTGAATCCTCGGGGACCTCCTTGATTCTGAACTCCAAACTTCTTGAAATTCTTTCCACTTTGGCTCCCTTGAGCCGAACCTTCACCTTTACCCACAAACTTTCTCTTCTTGTTATCCTTCTCCTTCTGGTTCTGATCACTTTCTCCTTCTATCACCATTGCCTTCTGGACCACTTCAGCATATGTGGCCAATTCAAAAGCAGCCACTCTGCTTCGTAGCCAAGGCTTCAATCCTTGTTGAAATCTCTTCGCTCTTTTCTCGTCCGTGTCCACATAATCTCCCACGAACCTTGCAAATTCTGTAAACTTCTTTTCATATTCCCCAACAGTCATTCCCTCTTGCTTCAATTCAAAGAACTTCAACTCCATCTGAGTTTGCATATACCTTGGAAAGTACTTGTCTAAGAAAATCCTCTTGAATCTATCCCAAGCAATAACCTCACCTTCTTCTAAAGCACGGGCTGACTCCCACCAGTAATTTGCTTCATCTTTCAGAAAATAGGAGGCATATTCAACTTTCTTATCATCGGTTACAACAGCCAAGGTGAAAGCCTTCTCCATTTCCTTTAGCCAGGACTGAGCTTCAACAGGGTCTTGAGTTCCTCGGAACTCGGGTGGTTTCACAGCTTGAAAAGATTTGAAAGTAGTAGGTGGTGGTGGTGCTTGTTGTTGTTGCTGGAGTTGTTGTTGAAGTAATTGTTGTTGTTGAGCAAGGGTAACAGATTGTTGGTGAAGAAGTTGCATAAGTTGAGCCAAGGTTGGTGGTGGTTCTTCAGTATTTTCATTGGTGGTGTTGCGGGTTCTTCGAGGAGGCATGATTCTGAATGTAGACAAGAAAAGCTTATTCACAGTTCAATATATGCATACAAGTTATATCAAAGGGAATATTGGGTACAAAGGTATTATTCAAAGGTTATTCACATGGTAACGGTTTACTATTGCTATTATGGCATCATGGTATGTGTGTGTATTATTAGAGTCTAAGGTATCATATTGCAACGGTACAATTATTCGGTCAAAGTCATATCATGGTATATTGGAAAAGTTTAATCATGGTCAAGTTCTAAAGGTTTAACATGGCAATTTCTATCTAAGCATGGTACACGTGGAATGACAAAATGAGATAAATAGTCAAAGTGCGTGATTAAACATTAGTTCAAATGATAGGTACGGAACAGTACGAACGGAAACAAAGTGCAAATAAAAGTCTTCCCGAAACAATCCGGGGGTACAAGTACGAAATGGAAAGTCAAAGTACGGATAACATGATAATAAAGATAAATAGACTAAGGAATAGTCTAGGGGGATGGTGATGATGCTGGTGAAGCTGATGGACTGGCAACTGGCTCACGGAGACTGCTAATCACACGGCGGAGCTCGTCAGTAATGGCGGTCAAAGTGATACGGCTCTCACGCTCGCGGTAGGGTGGAATAGCTGCCAAACGGTCCTCGGCCATGCGAATGATCTCCTCGACCCTAGCAATCAAACGGGGACGGTTGCCTTCATCATCAAAGTCCTCACGATACAGCTGGTCAATCCTATGCTGAAGAATCGTGTTCTGGCCCTCGAGTCGGTCCGTAAGTCTCACCATCTGCTCGTAAAGCGGGAACGGAACAGTAGTCGGGAATCCGGGACTAGAAGATGACGATGCCTGCCAACAGTTATATATATATACGCGGTTATAGTCAAAAGGGTGAGAAAACTTAAAAGATTCTAACGCCCCAAGTCCCACATGATCTAAGTTCATCTTAACCTCTAAATCCTATCTTATGTTCATTCATCCTATGTGTTCAGTGACTCAAACCTGGCTCTGATACCAACTGTGACGGACCCAACTTAAATAACCGACTAAAGCATGCATATCGATATATAATTAAACTACAGAGTTATAAAGATTAATCTACAAGTCTAATCCACAATCCCGGAATCACCAGGAATGAGTATGAACAACAACTAAAGTTATTACAACCCAAATAGAAATCCAAATTAAGTCTAAGTCAAACTACAGTTTTTAAATCCCAAAAGTTCAAAAGAAATTAACTAGGGAACTACGAGTTCCCAACCTGTCCCATCATACGGCGGAAAGCAATCCCGTTGCTGAGGTGGTCTTACGAGCGGTCTGCTTGAAACGGGCCATTCTCGGGTTTCACTGAAGGGTTATAACAACAACAATATATGAGCAAAAAGCTCAGCAAGTGAAAACAGTAAATAAAACAGTTCACAATATGCAATATATCAAGTGCAAAAGCCACAACGGATATCACAAGGTATAAACACAAGTAAAGGTGCAATATGGGATATCAATTTTATTGGAATTGGAAACACACAGCGCTACGCGCATTGAGGGGTGATCAGCCCACACCAAGCTCCGAACCACATAAAGTGATTCAACCAGGGAGGATCCGCCCCTCGGCACACATGGCCATAAACAGACATCAAGGCTCCCCCGCTACTGATGCTGCAATAATTGACTGGCGCCTCAGTCTTAATATAAAATTATTATCCATTCCTTTTAAGGTCATTTCAAATCAAATCAATCATTTTCAAAAGAAGGGGTCTGTTCAAAGACAAGTATAAGCAAGGATGTTTTCAAAATACAAGTGATCTTTCAAAAGTAAGGATGTTATTAAGATCAGGGTCCAAATGAGATATTTCATGTTTAATGTGGGGACAGTTTCTCATTATCATCAAGGACTATTGGGAGCATAATCATGTGGGTGTAGGGTAATAACATATGAAAAAGGTAAGTA